>NC_056726.1:569073432-569193432 GCF_019279795.1 Protopterus annectens
CTGGAAGATGCTTTCACATAATTTTGCAGTCAATAACATCCTCTGCAGGATAGTGAAAGGAATTGTAGCTGTAATGCAGACAGAGCCATCATAAAGGCCAAATTGGAAACAAATCACCGGAATGTTGTTTGGATGCCGCAGTAAGTAAAAATTATAAAATACTGCCAGTTTCTTAAACAGAGCTTCATAGCCTTAGTTAGTTGGCATAAATGCTTAACAAATGAATAAAACAGACATGCTTTAGGCACATTTTGCATGCATTCATGGATTATCATCAAGCCTTGACTTTTTATAACTGCAACTAAAATGAATCTTTTGGTGACATTAATCTTGATCCCTTTACTGGACTAAAGACTTATAAAAGGTATGTATGAGTCACATGGCTTATAATGTTAGAGAAACCTTATAACTGCAACTCAGTCATTGCACCATCAAAGAGAACACTGCCCACATTCAGTAGTGGAAACATTTTTGCAGAACGTGACTGCTGCATGGTTTGACTTGGGAGGCTGCAATGAATTTATGGAGAGTTTACCAGGAACTATCAAGTACTGGCTGGATCACATGTGTGTCAATGCCAGTTTGCCTTCTGAGAGAAATAGGAATAATCAAAGCTGACGTGTGACACTAGCATTTCAAAGAAGTACTGCCTGTATAAATCTCGATGGATGTTCCCAGACACTAGATGTATAACTGTAAGTCCTGAGAAAATGTAAGTTAATAAGATTGCCAGTAATGGAGGGAATAAAGGACATGGTGAGCTGTATTTCCAGTTGTTAATCAGAGCGAAAAAAATGCAGTGTGCATTATGGTCGTGATAAATGTTGACTGAGCACATTAAGTAATGATAACTGCCTGGATTAAATCAAGTATTACAAATAAGAATAAGCATAAGCAGGCCTGACAGCTATGGATATGACTTAATCTAGTAGTGATATTAGGAAGAGAAAGTATTCTGTAGTTATATCTCCTCAGCATGAACATTTCTCACCCCATTGTCAGAAGGTGTCTGCCTTGGTTCAGTGACTGATCATTCAGTTCACTCTTATATCCAGATCTGGACATTCTAAAAAACTACAAATGCTTGCATGAGGAAGTATGAATCACTAATCTGGCTTTCTTTCTTTTCTCTTCCTGTACTTTTTCCAGTTTTAATAGCATATATTTTTCTCCAATACAAGCTACTGTTTTTAGGAGTTGTGATGCCACTGAGAGCTAGACTCTCCCATTTTGTGATGTCCATATCTGTTTGCGTGATGTTTCTTTATGGGCATCTTTGTAGCACAAAGTTTGACTATGATGATATCAATAGCCATAAGTGATCATGACACCTAAAACTTAGCTTAGGAATCATACCTAGCAATGTCCTCTCTGCATATACAACAGGCTGTTACATTTCAGTATTTGATATAAACAGTACTCATCAGAAAATCATTTAAGAAACATCAGGTATGTGTGAACCCCCCCTTGTCTTTAAAAGCATTCTGAAGAGTATCATTTATATGAAATAACTGTGTCATTTGTTTGGTTAGCACTGTCACCTCACAGCAAGAGGCTCTCTGGTTCGATTCTGCGTGGAGTCTGCATGTCCTCCCTGTGTTTGTGTGGGTTTCCTCGCGGTGCTCTGGTTTCCGCTGACATTCCCAAGACATGCTGCGGGTAGATTCTAAATTGGCTCTAGGTGTGAGAGTGTGTGCATATGGGCACAAGACTGGCAACCCAACTCCGTAAAACTCTAGTGTCACTCATTCCGCGAACCAATGACCTGCTGCAGCGACCCCTAACAGAAGTAGCTGAAGGGAGAAGAAGAAGAAGTCGGCTGTGGCATCTGTTTGGCGGTGTGTGTTCAGTGGTTTTTGAAGTTTATCCTGCTGTACTTTTTATTTCTTACTCCCTGTAGAAAATTTCCAAAGTCTAAACATTTTTTTGCAAAAAAAAAAAATGTTTAGCCTTTCACTGATCATATAACCTTTGGGCTTTGTTTCAAATGATTCTTGTTTAAAAACAAACTGACTGCTCTTTGCTGTTTTACTTATATGAAGCGATCCATTTGCAGCTTGCCGCTTGTGTCTATCTTGACTTTAATGCATATGCTTACAAAATGATCAGTCTCGTTCTAAATTTATAGGGTATTGGAGCTCACTGTCAGAGGAACAATGACAGATAATAAACAGAAAAAAGGTATTGCTTTTATTAGAGGTAAAGAAGTCATACATTGGTTCACAACTGAAATTTCTCCCTATGCATCATTTTGTTAACCCATCCTTCCATTTTATGATAGCCCCCTTCATCCTTCATAGGGCGACAGTGACACTGGAAACTATCCTAGCAGACAATGAGCACAAGGCAGTAAAGTCCATTCTGGACAGGGTATCTGTTTACTGTGGGGCTCCCAATCTCAAACATTCACTCCATATGTACGGATAAGTTGGAGAATGTCAGTTCACCTGCATGTGCAGGAGGTGGGAAGAAACCAGAACACCTTGAAAGAACACATATTGCTGCAATGAGGACTGAGTCTCTACAGGTAAATACTAGACAATCAGTCTGTAGAATATTACGTGCTATTTTAATAACCAGACAGTGACCAAAGATAAGAATCAAACTGCGTACCTTGGGCCTATAAGGTAAATCCCTTAACTATTATGCAAACCCCTAATTCTGATGACTTTACTTTGTAGAAGTGGTCTAGACTTCATCCTCATTTATACTTTGCCTCAGTATTAGTTGCAGTACACAAAATAATAATTTTCTTAACAGCCAGACTGGTAATAATAACTTGTTGCACACTGCACCATCTCCACCCCCACCCCAAAACTAAAATCTACATATATTCACACAAGAAAAGAAAATATTTTTATTTTATTCTATTTCCAAAAACTTCCTTTATTCACACTTCATATGGTTTCTAGTAAAAAAAAAAAAATCACACAGCTTCTGTCACCACATATTTATTCAGCCTTCTAGGAAGTCTTTTAACCTAACCTAAAGCTATGCATTTACACACCTGCTCTAATTCATAGGAGGTTACTAGGCTAGTGGCCATAGAGCCTTTATAAGCCTAGACATGTTAATCCTGGGTTGCCCCAATTGTCCTTGGTTAGATAGATATACTTTACAGATCAACACTGACTATCTCTGTCCTTGAGGGACATGGGTGCCACCCACAAGGTCAATTTGCAGTCACATGAGTAACTTTTAAAAGCTTTTAAAGAGAAATGACAAAGGGAGAAGAAAAAGCATCATCCAATGCTAAACTCTATGTACACTTTTTTAAATAATCCAATGGTTTCGATATTCAGAAACACATAATCTTAAGCAGAACTCTTTTTTGTTGTTCTGTCATGCATATACATATATATATATTTTTTAATCATTCAAAAGCTGTAAATACTAATTCATTGTTTATGTCCCCTGGTGTTAATGCTGTACATTTTTAAGATAAACTGTGTTTTTTCCTGCAGACTTTATAAAAGCCAAGAAACTGAGGAACTGTGTGTACAAACCTTACATCTAAGGACTTCTGTTTGATCTACACAATGCCAGCAGAAGTGGGCAGTAACAAGGCTAGTCTGCATTTTCAATCTCATGTCCCTCAAATGTTGAAATAGATGCACACTCCTCAAACTTTTCCTTAAACATTAGACAGCAGAGATAAGTAAGGGAAATAATATATATGCAATCACATTATAGTTACAGTCATACCTATTTCTTGCAAAAAATGTTCTGTGATTCCAGGTCACCTCCCAGTCATCCACATAAACTTCAGTTTGGCACTTAACAAGTCATCTTATTAAGATATATGACACTGGTGATCAAGAAGAGGAGGGGGAGGAGTTTGAGGGCAGCACCAAGGATTAAATGGTGAAAACTGAAAAAGGGTAATTGTGAGGTGGAGTTCAGGGAAGAGTTAAGACAGGCACTGGGTGGCAGTGAAGAGTTACCGAATAGCTGGGTAACTACAGCACAGCTAGTAAGGGAAATGGCTGAAAAGGTGCTTGGTATGACATCTGGACAGAGGAAGGATGACAAGGAGACCTGGTGGTGGAATGAGGAAGTACAGGAGAGTATACAGAGAAAGAAGTTGGCGAAGAAGAAGTGGGATTGTCAGAGAGATAAAGGAAGTAGACAGGAGTATAAGGAGATGAGGTGCATGGCAAAGAGAGAGGTGGTGAAGGCTAAGGATAAGGCATATGAAGAGTTGTATGAAAGGCTGGACACTAAAGAGGGAGAAAAGGACCTGTACCGATTGGCTAGACAGAGGGACCGAGCTAGTAAAAATGTGCAGCAGATAAGGGTGATAAAGGATAATGAGGGAAACGTACTCACAAGCAAGGACAGTGTGTAGAGCAGATGGAAAGAGTACTTTGAGGGGTTGATGAATGAAGAGAATGAGAGGGAGAGAAGGTTGGATGATGTGGGGATAGTGAATCATGAAGTGCAGTGGATTAGCAAGGAGGAAGTAAGGATAGCTATGAAGAGGATGAAGAATGGAAAGGCTGTTGGTCCAGATGACATACCTGTGGAAGCATGGAGGTGTTTAGGTGAAATGGCAGTGGAGTTTTTAACTAGATTGTTTATTGAAATCTTGGAAAGCGAGAGGATGCCTGACGAATGGAGAAAAAGTGTTTTGGTACCTATTTCTAAGAATAAGGGTGATGTGCAGAGCTGTAGTAACTACAGAGGGATTAAACTGATCAGTCACAGCATGAAGTTATGGGAAAGAGTAGTGGAAGCTAGGTTAAGAAGGGAGGTGATGATTAGTGATCAGCAGTATGGTTTCATGCTGGGAAGGAGCACTACAGATGGAATGTTTGCTCTGAGAGTGTTGATGGAGAAGTACAGAGAAGGTCAGAAGGAGTTGCATTGTGTTTTTGTAGACTTAAAGAAATCATATGACAGGGTGCCTAGAGAGGAGTTGTGGTATTGTATGAGGAAGTCGGGAGTGTCAGAGAAGTATGTAAGAGTGGTACAGGATATGTACGATGGTAGTGTGACAGCGGTGAGGCCTGCAGTGGGAGTGACAGATGCATTTAAGGTGGAGGTGGGATTACATCAGCTCTGAGCCCTTTCTTATTTGTAATGGTGATGGACATGTTGACAGATGAGATCAGACAGGAGTCCCTGTGGACTATGATGTTTGCAGATGACATTGTGATCTGTAGTGAGTGTAGGAAACAGGTGGAGGAGACCCTGGATAGGTGGAGATATGCTCTAGAGAGAAGAGGAATGAAGGTCAGCTGGACTAAGACAGAATATATGTGTGTGAATGAGAGGGAGGATAGAGGAATGGTGAGGATGCAGGGAGTAGAGGTGGTGAAGGTGGATTAGTTTAAATACTTGGGATCAACAGTTCAGAGTAATGGTGAATGTGGAAGAGAGGTGAAGAAGAGAGTACAGGTAGTATGGAGTGGGTGAAGAAGAGTGTCAGGAGTGATTTGTGACAGACGAATACCAGTAAGAGTGAAAGGGAAGGTCTACAAGAGGGTAGTGAGACCAGATATGTTGTATGGGTTGGAGACAGTGGCATTGACAAAAAGGAAGGAGTCAGAGCTGGATGTGGCAGAGCTAAAGATGTTAAGATTTGCACTGGGTGTGATGAGGGTGGGCAGGATTAGGAATAAGTATATTAGAGGGTCAGCCCAGGTTGGAAGGTGTGGAGACAAAGCCAGAGAGGCAAGATTGCGTTGGTTTGGACATGTGCTGAGGAGGGATCCAGAGTGTATTGGGAAAAAGATGCTAAGGATGAAGCTGCTAGGTAACAGGAAAAGAGGAAGGCCTAAGACAAGGTTTATGGATGTGGTGAGAGAGGACATGCAGGTGGTTGGTGTGACAGAGCAAGATGCAGAGGACAGGAAGAAATGGAAACAGATGATCCACTGTATACTCGTATACGAAATCAAATAAGCTATCCTAAGCTCCCTCTGTATTGAAAGAAACTCAAATTGATTGTCCTAAATTACTTAAATGCATCACTTTAGTAGTGTTTATCTAAGGTGTAGATGAGCGAATGTTACTCCCTTTGAAAGTAAAACATTATTATCTGTATGATGGTCTTACATTTTCTGTTCTTCATCTTGTTCTCCCAATCCCTTCGCTCATGTTGTGGAATGTTCTCATTATCTCTTTGCTAATATTGTGGAATAGAGAAGCCTGATGTGCTGCACACTTAATCCCCTGAACACCTTTGACATATCATTTTAGTGCCAATATGCAAAAGAGAATTTAGCTTCATCTCTTGAACACACTGCTGAGGCAAAAGCAGGCTGTTCAAACTGCAAATGACACTGTGAAACTGTACTTTACATCTTATCGCATGGCCTTGACTTTTTCTCGTGCCTACAATGTTTTTATTCCTTATTGCATTTGTAGTTATACACTTTGCATTATCAGGAAATGCAGTGGCTAATCCTGATAAGCTCCTGAATGTCCCAGCCAGCTTCTCCCTTCTAGTGTCACTATAGAGCTGAAACTGTGAATACAAGCCATTTTAATCCAATCAAATTATTATAGATTATACAGGGCTTTCATTTCCAAAAATCTTTTTATTCACAAGTCATACTCATTTTAGCTTCTGAAAAATAGCATTGCATCTGGTACGTCAGAGTTAGTTTTCACTGATATCAGTTAACCTTATCTAAGTGTGCATGGATCATGCTATCCCTAATAGAACCAAGATGTTATCCTCCAAAAAAGGAAGCCAATCTGGTGGTCCTCTGCCATAAACAAACTCTACAACAGAAGAAAGAAACTGTTGCAAAAAAAAGAGTAAAATCCTATGACTGGAGGAACTCCCTGGTCAACCTCAGTAAAATCCTCTAAAGCTAGTTACGAAAACAAAATTGCCACTGACTCTAAAGACAACCACAAAGCATTCTATAGCTATGTCAAGAATCTAAATGGGAACACTCAGATCCGCTCTGAGTTACAGCACAATGGCACTAAATATACAGAACCAACTGATATTGCCAACATCCTAGCAGATAGGTTCAGTGCTAACTTTACCTCCCTCTCACCCCCTAGAGGGCCCATCTCTATACCGGAAGAATGCAAAGTTCCTATAATCACAGCTGCACAGGTAAAAAACACACTCTCCAAAGCCAAGAACACAGCATCCATGGGACCTGACAATATCCCAGGCTGCGTTCTACATGAACTACAGAATGAACTGGCACCCTACCTAAGTACCATGTTCAATCATAGCCTCACCTCAGGCCTTGTACCCACTGAATGGCGCATCACGACGGTTATCCCACTCCACAAAGGGGGAGCCACGACAGACACCAGGAACTACTGCCCCATTAGTCTGATGAGCCTGGTCTGCAAGGCCATGGAATGTATTGTCATGGAACTCATAAACAAAGACATTGGTAATTTCCAAACTCTGGACCCTACCCAGTTTGGATTTGTAAAAGGCAGATCATGTCTCCTAAACCTGATTGACTTCTTTGAAGCAGTCACCAAAGCCATAGATGAGGGAAAAATGTTTCACACAGCTTATCTAGATCTTGCCAAGGCTTTCAACACCATCCCCCACTCTGGAATTAAAGATAAGCTCACTAAACCAGGTATAAATCCCCTATGTCACAAGATAGGTTGCCAACTGGCTCACGGACAGAACCCAGACTGTGAAAGTAGCGGATTCCAAATCCGACATCAGACCAGTGACAAGTGGAGTACCACAGGGTTCAGTCCTGGGCCGTCTCCTGTTTGGTATCTACTTCTCTGAAGTGCAGGCCAACACAGAAGGTCTTTGGCTAACAGAGTTTGCAAATGACTGCAAACTAGGAGCCATAATCGAAACTCCTAACGATGTGGACAAACTACAAAAGGGCCTCACTGAGACAGATACCTGGTGTCAAATCCATGGCCTGAAGCTCAATGCCAAAAAGTGTATTGTCATCCCCTTTGGTAAAAACTCTGTACCCATGGACTACTACATAGCTGGTAGTCTACTTAATGCCAAAAATGTGATAAGAGACCTTGGGACACAGGTGGACAGTAGTCTCTCCTTTGATAATCACATCACCACAGTGGTCAGGAAATCCTTCTACGTGGCTCATCTCATCACAAAAGGATTCTCATCCAGAAAAAAAGAGGTCATTGTTCCCCTCTACTCATCACTCATTAGACCCATTATAGAGTACAACGCCCCTTTTGGTATGTACCTCACAAGACATCTACAACAACTGTAAAGACCACAGAAATACCTCACAAAGAGGATTACTGGCCTCAAACAGATGCCCTATGCAGACTGTCTCAAAAAACTACATCTTTACTCCATCCCATATCGCCTATTCAGGGGCAATCTCTGCCTAACATACAAAGCTATGTCAAACCCAGAGCTGTTGGACATGCTGCACTTAAAGAAATCCCAATCCCTCCGAGCTACACGCTCTAGGGACCTAAACCTTGTCACCACAATAAACAGAACATGCTGGAGGGATAGATTCCTGTCCCAGAGACTTCCCATACTCTGGAACAGACTACCTATCTATGTCAAACAGAGCTCCTCATTAGCACTCTTCAAGAAAAATCTTGATGATTGGATGGGAAATGGGAAATTCACCCCGGGGATCACTTCTGTGGCTCTGCTCGACAGGGGCACAGGAAAATAATTTTCTTGGGTGGCGAAAGCCAGGGTACATTTTTTGGCTAGGCTTGTATGGGCCCTAGGGCTGATAGCCTAGTACCTACCTATGATCCTATGAACCTAAATATACATATTTATCAGGAGAGGCCTTAGGTCAACTGGCGCCCTAGGCAAAAGGGCTCCACGACAACCCCCAACCACACCACTCGGTGCCCTCATCCTGGTCTACCTACACCAGATAAATACTGGAAAAGCACCCCTACTAAAGTGGCACCCTAGGCAGCCGGCTAATTGGCCTATGCCTAAGGCCGGCTATGATATCTATACACCTTTTGTAATTACTTGATTAACATGTGGATTCTTTTATAGAGACATCAAAACAAAACAAAACAAAAGAAGGAAAGACACACCATGTTCCTATCCCTTTTTCTAAACACATTTGTGATATGTCTTCTGACTCAGATACTCACAAAATCTCAGTAACATCTAATATCACCCATTATATATATTCATTCACACAAATCAAGTCCTCCAGTGTTGAGGTGCAGAGCCAAGCTTTTTTCTTTATGCAAATGAACTCTATGGAAGAATAAATGTATATCCTTCCATTTGCCTCCTATAACACCAATGAAAATCTACAGCAGCAGAGACAGTCTGAACATTCAGCCTAATATCTCTCAGATTATGTAATACAGAGAGTTGTAACCTCAGCGTTTCCCCTTTGTAACACCTCTGGAGTAAAAAAAAAAAAGATTAATATTTCTAACATCTTCAGTCAATCCCCACCGGTTATTATCCCTTTCTCATAAATCTTTAAATAAAAGAATGGAACTGTCCTTTAATCTTGTTTTTTGTAATTTGGCAGGATGTTTAATAGTTCTTTCTATGTTATTAATTATTGTTAACTTGTGCACTCCTGTTATAGTAACATGAATTCAGATGGATTCTTGAAACACCTTCTAAATATTCTCCACTATCAACAGAAATCTAATATATCCATGGACATAATAAGAAAACCGATAGTCCAGAACATTCAAATCATTATCACTCAAAAATGTGGGGCAGAGAGAAGTATCTGACAGCTTTTAAAGACATTCATTCATTAGATGGACACTTCACTACTGGCCACTATATGCTGGCTGCACAACGGTTCTATGGCTTTAAAAGTTGTAAAACTGCACTCCTGTACATTTTTCTGTAACTGGTTGTATGTGGAGCAGATAAAGTTTCTTATACTACAAAGAATTATAGTCATGTTTTTCTGGTGGTTAACTATTTACCATCTACTCTTATAGATACCAATATTCACCTCTCTAACTTCATTTCATTGCTTCTTGACATCCATCTCTTAAACACATTTTTAGTAGGTTATGATCAGAGAACAGATCAACATTTTCCATATTGTTCAGAGTTAGACTAGCTTTGCAGAACAGGTAGCAGGGTTAAAACAGTGATAACTTTAGGAAGACACAGTGCAAGAATTATTTATTTTTTTATTAGAGTTGTGAAAAAAATATTGTTTTTTTTTTTAAAAGACTCCTTTTCAAAGAGATGTATGTGAAAATGGGAAGACTGGATGAGCCAAAGGTTCAGATCTATACAACAGCTGGGCAGAAAGTCAACAGCCAGAGGTGAAACAGGAGGAAAGCAGGAAATTCAGATAGGAGGGTGAGACAAAGAGATAAATTACAGGCTGGAAAAACAATGAAAAGATGACCAATACCATCAATAAAAGGCAGGCTATTAGCTGCAGTCTGCACAGAGCTAAGAGAAGGTAGTAATGGAGTACAATACTGGGAGGGCAGAGCAGCCAGACATGGGATTAAGTGCAGCATTCCTATGTGTTAGCATAACTGGTATGACTAATATAATGTGATAACTAGTGACAACTCAGTCAGCCAGTTAAGCTCCTAAATGCCGCAATAAATAAGGCATATTTATATACTCATTGACAGAAATTTTTGTAAAGTATTTATCTGTATGGGATTACTGCCTTAATAAACGTTAGAAGATAATACAAAAAATGTTCAGTGGCCACTGGAGTTAATCGTGCTTCCATTGCTCTGGATTATTTTTTCCAAGTATATAGACTATGCCAGTCAGGCTGATTGTACAAATCACAGATGACTTTTTATCAGTACCATGTGATATCTGGAATGTTTTGAAAATACTTTAAACTGCTGACATTTAGCCACAGCTTGAAGTCAAACACGATAAAACAGTGCTGCTGACAGCTATGATTCTGGCTTTGTACCTTTTACGGACATTCTGGTATGGAGCATGCCAGGTCTTGTGGTCGGCATTGTAATATTCTTAGTATGGCCCATGGGAAGCTTAAAACTGTTTGTAAATGCACTGTTTAATTAATCTAACCAGATTAAAAGTATTTTCCTTTCTACTGCAAAATATTTGAATACTTTAGAGCCACTGTTGACACAGTGTTCAGCACGCCAGTAATCTTACTAAATAAGGAACAGCCATCACTCATGTAAGCATATAATTTGTTTTCTAGTCTGATAATGAAAAGGGTAAACATCTGGGCATTTCCACCTTAGTTCTGAATACATTCATTACAAGACTGCTGAAAAAGAATCCATTTGAAAAAAATAACCAGGGAAGCACTTAGTTTGTTTCATGAAATGAGATCTAGTCGACTGTATCTGCCACTTTATCCATACTAGCAGTGATGACACAAAGTGATAATTCCACTAGTGGCATTTACACTGATACAGTGGGACACAACATGAATCTGTCACCTGACAGCAAGTGCATATATGTTTTGCAGGATACAGCTATGTTGCATGCCAGTATTTATGGCAGAAAATAGACACTTTTTGGCTTCTGGTTAATGGAGCATGGATGCTGAACACTGAAATTAAACATCACTCTTTAAAATCAAACTTCTTTACATCCATCCATCTGCAGCTCCTCCTTCCTACTCTTACACATGAGGTCAGAGTGTCACTTCACCAGCGACAATCATCTATATCCAAGGTCTACGCCACCAAGTGCTAGTCCTGCCACAGTAGTTCATCCACACCATGAACACTCATATGGCCAATTTAGAGTGTCCAATCCACCTACTGCATGTTTACTTAACAGCAAAAATGTTCTATTTTTAATTACTATTTCATGTCATACTCTGTTTGTTACATAACACTGTAAGCATCTAGTTTGCACAGACTTAACCTAAGCAGAAGGGTTGTGCAATTTCCCACACCATGTGTTAACTCTGTGACTAGATCTGTAGCACTCAGAATGAACTCCTGCTACAGTAAAGTTAGTAGTCTAGCCTAAATAGATAATGAATATAAATCGCAAAACTGTTGTAAGCTTTTAATATGGTTGATGATCTTCCTGAGATGAAAAAAAGGCCAAGGTGTTTTCAAAAATATAGCAGCAATGCTACATCTGAGCTTTTAGCTCTGGCATAAACACAGCAGCTAATGCTGCAAGATTTCCAATGCAGTGAATGTCCTTCATGGGAAACAGAGAAACTTGAGTCCAAGCAACTAAAGGGGCATTAAAAAAAAAACTAGCAGTACACATTTTGTACATGTTTTTCCAAATCACAGGGTCACTAGTGAAGCTGAGTTTATTGGAAAAACAGTCCACAGAGTTTTAGAAGACTATGCATGGGGAATATTGAGAAACAACTGTGATGTGCCCCCTCTAGGCCAGTAATCAAGGAGTCGGAATCCTCACCACTGACATTGGAGAGGGATGTTCACTTGGAATACAAATTAATACATTCAGTATTTCCAAATGCAGACCTGTCAGCATCAAGCACAATTTCCCTTAAGAGCACACAGGAAACACACTCAGCCTGGGGTCTGGATTTCTATATCTGTCTTCCTCCAGGTCCCCAGTAAGATTCCGAGCTGGTACAGCTGTAGGGTTAGGTCCTCAGCTGAGTGTCCAAAACAAGTCTTCCAGCACCCTCTCTGTAAAACCAGTGCTTCATGTCAATCCCTCAAGTAGCTGACACATACACACTCTTTGAGATTTAATTTGCACACACACACCTGGAAAAGGCTGGCACACATTACCCACTTTTGCCCAAACTATAAAGTAGTTTCACTGCCATGAGTCAGTTAATATAAGGCTCTTAAAAAGGTACCCAATTATACTGAGTGAAGTTAATATTAATACAAATGGTACTGTTGACCAAACAGTCAGGCTTTCAGGAGTGGTCAGAGTTATCACCAAATAAATATGCGCAGATACTCTCAAAACTTAAATATTTTTCTAAAAGGACCAGCCACAATTAGAAGTTTAAATATATTTAATAATAAATAATAAAAGAACATGAAAATACTAAATATCTATTTACAGTAAACACCAGAGTTACAGAACAGGGAATATTAAAAATAACACAGATGGAAAATTTCACACGTGTAGAAAAACAGTATTTAGCTAGTCTCACTATCTATTCCTGATTGACTAAAATAATTATTGTTCCTACTTACTGAATAGAGCAAGGCAAGATAGGTGAGTGGCCCTTGTTGTCAAATCCAAGACAGAATACAGAATGTTCCTGAAACTTCAGTCTCCTCTAATATTAAACATTATTTCTGTACAGAATGACATCACATGCATCTGGTCATCTGACTGACTTCTGGTTCCCACACATAATAAGCTACTAGGGTTTAGCAGCTATGTGCTGCAATATACACTAGACCTTTAACTACGTTTTGTTATAGCATCTGAAAGCCATAAAACAATAAAACCCTTCAACTCTTCCTACAGGAGCTACACGCTATTCTCTAGCACAGACATTGCATCTCTGGCTCCCTTCAAAACTGTGGGATAATATCTTTATGGCTTAACCCATAATTTAATTTCAAGAATATATTTTTAAAGTCAGGTAGATTAACCTCTTCTCTCCCAGTATATGCTGTTACAATGTATACATTTAAACAGTTGAAATAATGCATGTACATTTGTTTTCTGTCCAGCAGGAAACACTGTTGATATATTTTAACACAAGCACACTTTACAAATACATTTTTAGCACAAGCATCTGTACAAACCATTTAATATACAAATGACTTATAATTGTTTAGAAAATTCCAGGTAGCTGTGCTGGCATATGTTACACATCCACTGCCGCACTTCTTCTGGCATGGCTGCATAGCCTGCTTTAGGCATAGGCCAACTAGGCAACTACCTAGGGCGCTGCTCTAGAAGGGGCGCTTTTCCAATAATCTGGATGATGTAGGTTGACCAGGTTGGGGGCACCGGGTGATGTGGGGGGGGGGGGTGCTATGGAGTCTTTTTGCCTAGGGCACCAGCTGACCAAAGGCTGGTCCTGCATGACTGACAGTACCTCATATCTTCACAACAACATTGAAGTTTACATCTATCAGTGATCTCCTGATCTAGATAAATTAGCATATTCTGTTTAAATAACAAACTATAGCTGTAGAAATTGAAGCCAGCAATCAGAGTAGAACATTTCTGTGTAAATATTTCATTTCTTGCAATATTTTCCTTTAATATGAATGTGAGTGTTGATGATTCTTATCTTTTAATATGACTGTTATTGTATTGCAAGTTGATTGAGACTAAGGAAAACAGCAAACCACTTAAAAAAGGAGCGTGTATTACTTGTGATAAAGTGTTTATCCGACACTGATTTGAGTTTGATAACCATTATATGCTGGTAGTTACCTTTTAATACAACTGTAATTGCAGTATGCATTTATTTATTTATATATTTCATTTTATTGATCATGGTAACCACTGACAAATGTATTGGAAATTGCTTTTTAAAGAAAACAATTCATTTCAGAAGGAATGCATAATAATGATGCTATATATATGCTGAGCACAGCTTTTGATTACCATGATGAACTGGTGTGCTAAGAAATACGTAGGCACTTTTTTTTAATTTAATGTTTGCATTTTCTTTTGCAGTGACAGCAAAGATATTTTGTCTGATCAAAGCTTTTGTTCAGTTGCATAAAAAGTACAGAAGCAACAGACAAAATCCATATTTTCTTGCTGTTGCTAGTGATTACATTTTGTAGCTGGTAAGTCATGTTAATATATAAAAATACAGTGATACAGCCTTTTACAGAATATATTTTTATCTGTTGCTGAGTTGTCTACATTATGTTAGTACTTAGTAAGCATTGCATATAACTAGGTCAAATTTAACTACACTAACAATCACAAGAAGTTAAAAATGGATGAGATGCCTTTAAATTCTGATCTTAAAATGATAAATTTGACAATATTATAAAACTGGACTTTGAAGATATCAGCCTCACCCTTTCCATTACAAAAATGCTAAGAAAATATAAGAGCAAAGAAATTATTCCAAGCATACTACGTAACTGCTACCTACTACTACTTTGGTTATTCAAAGCAAATAACTTACCAAAAATAATGAGTATTATCTCAGAATTTGCACAAAAAATATTTGCTAGAGATTTAAATTGGTTGGCAAGTAATATGGACAAAAAATAATCCCAGTTTTAGAGCTAGCCAGCTTTTATAGCCTATATGACTCAATTCAAAACAAACTATTCCCAGTGAAACTAAAGAGAATCAGTGGAACTGCCTGGGCAGGATTAGCCAAGAAGTTAAAAGTATTTTCAACCCAAGAGGACAAAATCAGTATAGCTGGAAGGCAGCACAACAAAATCCAGAAGAAAAGCTACATTTCCAGTATTTGAAAAGAAAGGAAAAGCTACAAAACTCAAAAAATTGGAAAAAGGAAAAGAATGATTTTAGGTTTGAAGCAAAAATAAATAAATAAATAACTTCATAGTTTGGAAAAATCATCTCACACTGAATTCTGTCAGAGTGTTTTTTGTGAAATAAACAATTTTGAAAATCCATAATCCATTCTATCAGCTTGTTAAACTTGATTTCTGCATTAGTAACTGTATTTAGAGCACAACCTAGAGCTGTTTACTGAATTTCCTGTTTGCAGTTATTTTTAAAATAGTTTTTTTTTCTCAAAACTTGCATTTTATCTGTCTTTGGCCTAGCACTCTTGTGTGGGGTCATTTACTGCACTGGTATAACTTGTTGATACTTGTGAACCTCTGCTATCTCTGAAAAAAACAAAAAAAATCTTGCTTTTTTCCCCGCTTTTCTGAGATTTAAAAAAGTTCAGTTACAGGCTTGCTGTTCTTGAACTGTTTGTAAGTTTCTTGTAGGCCATTTTTTGCTTGGGCTAAAGGGAAGTCTCTCTGTTGATCAGTGGCAGTGAAAAACATTGAGCAGCCTGCCTGCCCCTGTGGGAGTGGTTACTGACTTGAAACTGTAGTTTTATTGGCCATTTTGGGTCATTTCCAAACTCCTTCATCTTCCTCTCTTAAAACCCTCTTTTGTGCGATTTTGCGCGTTTTTGTGCATAGCACAACAGTGGGCAACAATAGGTTCATACTAGGCTATCTGCCCTGGGGCATTTAAGCCTAGCCCGATTGTGTTTGGCTTACGCCACCCCTTGATTTGAGTATACTGTGCCCTTTTTAAAGTTTAGTTTACTGTGCCTCTGTCTAATAGTGACACGGAAGTAATCCCCGGGACAAACCTATGATCCCCCTTCCACTCATCAAGATTCTTCTTGAAGAGAGTCAGTGAGGTGCACTGCCTAACATGAATTGGAATTCTATTCCAGAGCGAAGGGAGCCTCTGGGTTATGAATCTGTCCCTCCAACATGTTCTATTTATTTTGGTGCTGAGGTTCAAGTCCCTCGAGCGCGTGGCTCTAAGGGATTTAGATTTACTGAGGTGGAGCATGTCCATTAATTCTGGGTTGGACATAGCTTTATATGTCAGGCATAGATCGCCTCGAAATAGGCGGTATGCAACTGAGTAGAGCTGGAGTTTTTTTAACCGAGCAGCATATGGCATCTGTTTGAGTCCCTTGATCCTCCTGGTGAGGTACTTTTGGGGTCTTAATTGCTGCAGGTGTCGGGTAAGGTACATCCCAAAGGGGGCATTGTATTCTATGATGGGCCTGATGAGGGATGAATAAAGGGGCACTATTACCTCTTTTGATCTAGATGTGAATCCTTTCATGATGAGGTGGGCTATGTAGAAGGTCTTTCTGACCACTTTGGCAATGTGGTTGTCAAAGCAGAGATTGCTATCAACTTGGGTCCCCAGATCCCTAATTACTTTCTCTGTACTTAATGGGTTACCACCTATGTGGTAATTTGTGGGCACATTGTTTCTGCCAAAGGGTATGACTATACACTTTTTGGCATTTAGCTTTAGACCATGGCTCTGGCACCAGTTATCCGTCTCTGCGAGACCTTTTTGAAAGATGTTTGTGTCAGCTGGAGAGTCGATTATGGTGCCCAGTTTGCAGTCATCTGCGAACTTGGTGAGACATAGTCCTCCCACGTTGGCCTGTACCTCAGAAAAGTAAATACTGTTTTTACTTGCTGCACCCTTGATAGTGGGAGCTACATTTTTTTTGCAAACTATAGGAATCTTGTCCTGCATCTAGAAACATGCACCTACAACATCTCTTCCAAAAATGACCATACTGAGGACATTTTCACACTGCAGTTCGGTGCTGTTCTTTACACAGTTGCTAAAATACTTGAACAACTGCTATACAACCTGCAAGCAGAATATATAGCTCAAGTTCAGTTTTATACTTGTTGCAGTGTTTAATTACCTAAGTACCTAATAAATTGCGAAACTGAAAAATGTAATACAAGCAACATGATTTAAGAATGAATATAAAATAATAGCCTGATTTTCAAGGGAGCACAGAGTCTAATGGCATCTGTCAACAATGGTTGATACTTTCAATAGTCAGCAAATACACATTAAAAATATTCAAAGAATTTCAGCTATCACTAAAGTTGCAGACTCTTCAGAACAATCATCCTCCATTCAAACACCAATAATCAAATATGCCAGATGTAACACTCAGTATTCAAACAGCAAAGTCCAAACAGTCAGCAAAACTGTATACAAGACATTGATACAGTCATTGACTGCTAACCTCCAGTGAATGACCTTTTACCTAACAGCAAGAGCCATAGAAACAAGTGCAGCGACAAAATGTAATAGAATGCAATGCTACCAGAAATTTCACCCACAGTAGGAGAGGTCACTATTTGGATTAACACAAGGTATTCTCACCAAATGCAGACAGGAGACCAGACAATTAAAGTAATATGAGAATATATAACTTTCTTGGGTGACATAAGCCAGGGAACCTTGTTGGCTAGGCTTACTTAGGCCCTTGGGCCAATAGCTTAGTACCTACCTATGAACCTATATCCCCTTTTTAACATTCTGATAGAACAGTCCAGGTAGATTTATGTATATTTTGTACATATTCATGTATGTAATAATCTGTATTTGTTTACCTGGATAGTCCAATTGAGTAATGTCTCTTTTCAGAGAGGATTTGCATAAACAATCTCCAACAAAGTCTATATTAATAATAGAAACAACATTAAGTCAGACAAAAATAACTAACATGATGATATTCTAAGCAAATATCATTAGGTTATAAGGGAAAGGTACAAGTTTTTATTAAAATGTAGCAGCTGTCTTGAGGTTTGCCAACTATCTGTCACTATACTACAGAGATGAGCTATGTAACATACTATCAAGTATTACCTTTAAAATAAAAACAAATAGCACAGCTTTTTTAGCCTGGGTACTACACTCTGTCAGTAACATTACAAATATATCAGAACATGGAGAATACTCACATATCTGGAGACCCATTTATTAATTTTAAGATGGCTTTCAAAACAGTCACAAACTACTTCTCTGCTTCCTGACACAACTTGGATTTGGTGAAACCACAATAAAATGTGTATCTCCATATCTGAATAATTGAAATGTTGCAGCTAGCCAAGATAGCATTACCTCACAAAAGTGAGGCCCTCTCAGGACTCAGTACTAGGGACAATACTGCTTTCCATTATTTTAACAAACTGAAAACAGATTGAAGCCCACCTTGTGGTGCAGAAAGATACAGCCCACACAGTGCCCCAAAAAGTTTGAAGAGTAACTGAAGCACTTGAAGAGCTGGGCAAAGTAGGATGGGAAATAAACAGCTACATCTCACCCATCTTGGAGGAAAGGCATGGTGTGGAAGTTCTTGGCTAGTTCACTGATATTGTTAGGATGTCAGGGCCAGGGCATGGAAAGAAAGATGGTGGTTTTAGGAAAGATTTCACTGTGGTTACCTAAGCCAATGATTGTAGCAATTGTTCTTTATGCAAAGCAGTATACATTGGCATGACAGGTGAACATTACCACTAGAAAAGTTGTCATGTATTTGTACTGCCTTTAGTTGTTAAGATGCCAGCCAGAACCTGCATGGCTGACTGAATGATTGTTTACAGCACTGAGAGCATATTTTATAAGCAGGAGTGAATGGGCTTATCCTGACATGGGAGGGTCTGATACCAGATACAAGGGTAAAAAGGATAAAGAAAAAATCTAATTTGCAACAGATCTCTCCAGATCAATTACACACTATATAGAGATGATATTGCAATCCTCAAATAAAGCTGTACAACACCAATAGGCTCCAAACCAAAGTACAAGTTGATTTCAGCTTCCTTTCCAAATGGTTTGTAGACCACAAACTTGTTATTAACTGTTGGAGTCCACTTTAGTGTTTTTTTTGGAATGCATACCAAATTTTGTCTTGACGACATCCTACTAATAGGACATCCTCAAAATAAAACTAAACCTGCAGCAACAGCCCCCCAGAATATATCTTGATTTTCTCATTAATTAAAAGTTAGTCTTCACACAGTACACTAAGAATGGGCAAAACTCTAAAACAGTTAAAATATGCATACACATTTATTTACTTCCTTAACTCTTGTTGCTAGAAGATCCATGGGAATAAACGTTAGTTCCCAAAATAGAATGCTGATAGCTTATAATGGCCCTAAACTCCACCTATAATATAGCCTACAAACTACAAATCACAAAATATACCATTTTGTTTTACTGACGGACACTACAGAGTGCCACTGCTTAACACACTAGAAGGTGAACTGGCTTCTGTTCACTGCTAGAGCTATACTATTCTTAAATTCAATAAACGTTAAACTCCCATCTTGCAGTTGCTGCTATCTTCTGTCCACAAAAATCTCCACAGGACCTATTTTATATTCCCTAAGACTGGGTAATGCAGATGTGCCAACTTTTTCTTTATCATTAAAGTTGAGCCAAAGAGAAAGTCATTCATAAAAATTGCCACCACAGTGTAGCGTACTTTCCCAAGGAAATTAGGAGCCATAAGGATTATACAGCATTTAGACAAAAATCTATCGGACCACTTAAGTGAATAATATAAATAAATGCACGTGCTTTCAAGACAATGAGTAGGACATTGGAAGGCTTTGACACGTTCAGCACTGAAGTGAAATATAAAGCTGTGTTTAATGTCTACAGCAGTAAGTTAGAGTGCTTTTTCTGTTCCAGAAATACTACTGCATAAAATATAAATATAAATCTTAGTAAATTATTCAATAGCGCATACAATATGTTTTCCAATACTAAACTGGATATTGAATGGAACTGTAAATGTAACTTAACTATTAATGTACCACTTTTGCAACTGTACCTTAATTGTACGTAAAATGTATCTGTCAGATATATATCTTTCAAATATCTTTGCAATGTGTTTTAGGTCATGACTGAAAATGATTAGTGAATTATTCCACCTACCAGATGAAAAAATCAATAAATAACTCAATAAATGAATGAATAAATCAAAGCAACTGTACTACTGACTATTTGTCTAAGAAAAGTGCTATTAAAAGAGTTGTAATTTAACAATATTACGAATGTGAAGTATTGAATCATATATGTAAAGTTATGAAGAAAATTACTTCTCGCTATCGGTTTTCATTATTATTTCAGTCAGAACAATTGTAGTTATTTTTATTTTATTTATTTTATTTTATTTTAATTAGATTTATTAACGGGAGTATAACACTGCTCCATGAGAACTCATTTCAGGCTCAGCCCTGTTGTAAAACATAACACAGTGGTAGTAACATAATTTACAATGCGTAGTTGTAAAACAGTAAATAATGTATTGGTGTGCAAATACTATACAATGGCAAAAGTAACAATTGCAATGTAAGTCCAGCGGTATCAGAAGAAGCATTCATATGAAAGTAGAATTGCATGAAGAGTGCTTAACTGTAGAACAGGAGCAGTCTTACCAGCGTTATAAGGAAAATGCCAAGTGATAAAAAAAGGCCTGCTCACAGGAATGGATGCAACTAAATTATGGTGGTAGCTGAACAATAAGGGGAGAGTAGTGTGGGCAGTAAATAAATAGTATTTGTGAGAGACAGGAGTCAGTATTATGCTATCAAAGAAATGTTGCAGAGTTCTTGGTTACAAGTGAATTTTCATGATGTGGGTATTTCCATTAACTGTAGGTAGACTGGGGAGTTGAACAGTGAAGGATACAAGAAGAGAAAATAAGGGAAGGAAAACAAAGTTATAGGGTGCTCTTTGCTCTGAATGTGATTTTTTTCTGTAGTTCCCCTTCAATTCTGTAGTCCATAACATCTTTTGCAGTTGTTACATAATACTATGCAAAAATGTAATGTGGTGAATATGCCCTTAGTAAAGAAAAAGCACTATATAAGATTATCCAGCCTAAAACTAAAAAAGAAGTTATGTCTTACCATAACATTCCATCTGTTCATAGGTTCATAGGTTTATACTAGGCTATCTGCCCTAAGGCATTTATAAGCCTAGCCCAAATTATTGTGGCTTACGCCACCCCTTATATGAAAAAATACTGTGCCCATTAGTTTGTTGTGCCTCTGTCCAGCAGTGACCCAGAGATGATTCCCGGGGTAAACCTACGATCTCCCATCCACAGGTCTAGATTTCTCTTGAACAGAGTCAGCGAGGTGCTCTGCCTCACATGGACCGGGATTTTATTCCACAGCATAGGGAGTCTCTGAGTGATAAATCTATCCCTCCAGCACGTCCTATTTATATCCGTGCTAAGGTTTAAGTTTTGTGTTGTTGATCTTCACCAATCCTTGACAGTGGGTTCAGTTCCAAACCTGAGAGCCGACTCGGCCATATCTTTCAGCTCGCACTCTCCAAACTCTCAACCCAGGCACTACCCATAATGCTCCTCACAGAGATTACCTCAGATCGAATTTCCCAAATAATAGTATATAGAAAAAATAATATGGTTAACTATAGATAGTATAGAGAATGAGACCATATATGAGTCCTTAATGAGAAACTACCTCAGGACTAGACTGATCTACTAAGAGTCTTAGGATGGGGGAATGGAATGTCAAGGATTAGTGAAGATCAACAACGCAGATGGAACGTTATGGTAAGACATAACTTCTTTATCTGATGATGTTAATCTTCACCCAAACCTTGACAGTGGGACAGAATCCCCAGCTACTTTAGCCATGGAAGATCTCATGGAAGAGTATTCCTAAGCTCCATAGAGCCAAAGGATGCTCGACCCCTCGAGACCTGATCTAATATGTAATGAGTGATAAAAGGTATGATGAGAAGACCATGTGATTGCTGTACAGATGTTGTCTAGAGAAGCTGTGGTACGAAAAACTGCTGATGTCGCCACAGCTCTTGTTGAATGGGCTTGAACTGGTTTGGGAAGATGAAGTTCTTGAGAATGATAGATGAATGTGATACAGTCTCTAAGCCACTCATCTGAAGTAACTTTAGCAATTGGATAGCCCACGGAGGGATGAGAATGCTACAAATAACTGATCCAGTTTTCTACATTCCTTTGTTCTGTGAAGATAAAAACATAGTTGTCTGTGCATGTCTAGTAAATGAAGGTCATATCCCCCTTTGTTAGAAAAATTAGGGAAAATGACTGGTAATTGTAGTGACTGATTAATATTGGATTTGGAGACTACTTTGGGTAGAAAGGCTAGACTTGTTCTCAGTTCAACTCTGTCTTTACGAAAAATTAGGTAGGGCAATTTGCATGATAGGGCCTGCAATTCAGAAACCTTTCTTGCAGAATTAATAGCCACCAAAAATAATGTGTTCCAGGATAAAAACTTCAAATGACAAGATGCTGATGGTTCAAAGGGAGTCTTGGTTAGAGCTTGAAGAACAGTAGCTAGATCCCATGGGAGATGTTGGTTCTTTAAATGGAGGGGGTTAGTAGCAAGAGTCCCTTCAAGAAAGCTTTACAAAGCTTGTGAGACATTACTGGATAATCATTCCAGCCTGAGTGGAAATTTGAAATTGCTGCCAGATGAACTTTTATCATAAGATGCAGAGGAACCAGATTGAAAAAGTGTGTTTAGAAACTCCAGAAGTTCATGTATGGGAGCAGCATAAGGGTCCAGTGCCTTATTCAAGGCCCATCTGTAATTTTTTTTCCATTTGCATTGATACAGTCTTTTAGTAGCAGGTTTGTGATGTGCAATAATAATACACTGGACAGGGAAAGAAAGGGAAGTTTGCCTGGCAATCATGGGAAGCAGTGAGCTTGAGATGTTGGAGACTGGGCAGAACCATGCCCTCTGGGTGAGTTAGCAGAACTGGAACTGGGTCCAAAATCCATGGTTTCCATATCAGATGAGGCCAGAGGAAGGGAAACCAAACTTGTCGAGGCCAGAAGAGGGCAATGAGGATTATTGAATTCGCCATCCTTTTGACTTTCTTTAGGAATTGTGAGAGTGGAGGAGTGGGAGAAAAGACATATAACAGACCAGGAGGCCAATCATGGAGAAGAACATCTCTGGGTGACTCCCCGGCAGGGGAGATTATGGCTAAGTAACTTCTGCACTTGTTGTTCAGGGGAGATGCCAATAGGTCGGAGCAAGGTTGGCCCCAATGGTGAAAAATATTGTCCAACACTACAGGGTTCAGAGACCACTTGTGAGACATGAGAATAGTTCTCCTCAGTTTGTCCACTATCACATTGGAACTTCCTGGAATGTGCATTGCTATCAGAAAGTGGTTGGAAGAAATCACCCATTGCCAAACTCTGTGCTTCTCGACATAGTGGGTAAGATATTGTCCCCCCTTGTTTGGTGATATACCAGACTACCTACATCTTGTCTGTCTGAATTACTACTGTCCCTAGAGGGAGGGTATCTTGGAATGCTTGCAATGCTAACAGCACTGCCTTCATTTGCAGAACATTGATGTGAAATTGGCCTCCAGTTGGGACCATGTGCCTTGGACTGTCTTTCCCAGGTAATGCCCCCCCCCACCCGATCTGGGAAGCATCAAGGGTCACTATGGCTTGGGGCTGAGGTAGGGTGAATGACTGACCCAAGAGAATCTGGTCAGAGTGAAGCCACCATTTGAGGTCTTGTTTGTAATGGTTGGTAATCAAGACTAGGTGAGACATTGCTTGGTGTATTAGAGATCATTGAGTTGCTAGTAACCACTGCAGTATTCACATATGAAACCTTGCTAGAGGAACCAGAGTGATTGACACAGCCATACAGGCTAAGGTTTGAAGGACAGGTCTTGCTGGGACTCTGTTGTTTTGGAGAATTTGTCTGACTTCGGCACTGATACTCTGTAGTCTTTCTGGAGGGAAAGAAGCAATCCCCAAGACAGTATTTAGATGAGCACCAATGAAATCCAGTTGCTGAGAAGACTGAAGTTTGGTCTTTTCGAAATGCATTGTAATGCTCAGAGATGTGCAAATATTTATGGTGTAATCTCTTGCCTGTTCTAAGAGATGTCTGGTGATAGCGGTGAGGAGCCAGTCATCGAGATACGGGAAGACTCAAAAACCTTACAGTCTGAGGTGAGCTGCAACCACTGCCATGCATTTGGTGAACACCTTGGGGGCTGTGGTGAGACCAAAGGGCAGTGCTCTGAACTGGAAATGACTGGCTCCTAGCTGGAAGTGTAGAAACCTCCTGGAGCTTTTTTTCCATTTTTATGTGGTAATAAGCATCTTGGAGGTCTATAGAACACATCCAATTGCTTTTTCCTAAAATGGAAATATGGAATGTACTAATATCATCTGGAATTTGGTTTATTGAACCGCCTTGTTGAAGTCGCTGAGATCCAAAATGGGTCTCCAGTCTCTTGTTTTTTTTGGGCACTAAAAAGCATCTTGAGTAAACCATGGATCCTGTTTGGTCTGGTGGGACTTCATGGATGACTCTTTTTTTGAGCAGTTTTAAAATTTCTAAGACTGATACTTCCCTTTGACTGGGTGGAACATCTGGGAGCTTTTTCCTGGGTTTTGGGACTTATAAATAGTGGAATTTGGTAGCCTCTGGATATTAATCCCTGCACCCATTTGTCCGAAGTTCTTAACTGTTAGGCCATATAGGTGCAGAGATAATCACCCCCCCCCCCGACTACCTCCAGAGGAAGGCAATCGGGCACCCTTTCAGGGATGCTGATAGGAAGTACCAAAGAAAGATTTTCTGGACCCCTGATTCTGCAGTCCATTTCTGCCCCTAGGGCGGTGTCTTCCTTTGCTTCCTCCTCTGCCCTGGGGGGAAGTCTTTACTTCTTGAGTCTTGGAAAGGCCCTTTGGATTTTCTAAACCATAGCCTCGCACTCCTTTAGTTTCTTGAATAAGGCCACTAAGGGGTGGAGAAACATGTGCCTATGGCAGATAGGGTCTTACCATCTTGCTCACTTCTGAGTAGAGTATCTTTAAACTTTGGGCCAAAAAGGGTGGATCCTTCAAAAGCAGCATTGATGAATGACACTTTAAATGGCTTTGCAAAGTCGTGCAAGCACATCCAGGAGTGTCTTATGATGGTTATACCTCAACTCGCTACCCTGGTTATCCTTTCTGCTGCATGAGCAATGAGCAATAAATGGATGAGTATTTGAATGTTCTTTAATCAAATCTCTCTGTAATCTAGTAAAGTATGCCATATAGTTCAAGGACCTTAGAGCAAAGGTCATTGAAGCATAAACATACTTCCCAAATCTAACCAATGTCTTAGACTCCTTGTTAGGAGGATGGATAGTAGGACTGTCTTCAGCGAGTTTCCTCTTTGTGGCAGCCACTATCACCATGGTGTCAACAGGAATTTCCTTAGACCAATGCGGTTCTTCTTTAGGTGCTGATAATATCTGGTCAGGTCTATTGGGAATTGGCTCTATGGAGTCGGGCATCTTCCATGCCTGCTGAGCAATCAGTTTAATGAGATCGACAGTGGGCAGAGAGACCTAAGAAGAGGAGGGTTGGGCACGAAAAGCCTCCAGGTATACTGATTCCTCCAAGGAAGGCTGGATGGATGACCAGCCACCCCTCTGTTTCAGGATTTCTAGGATGCCCCTGAAGGAAACATCATCATGGTGTGACCTGGAGGAACCTTCTCCTTCATCGAAATCAATGTCTTCAGTGTAAGACTCTTCTGGGGAGTCCAGGTGCTTCCTCTTACACTTCCTCTTCACAGGGACTTCCTCTGGGAGGTGATCTGGGGAAGTGTCTGAAGAGGAGACCACTAAAGTGGGAGTTACCTGGGACTTTTGTGCCCTCTGTCCTGGGGGGATGAGGCTAATGGTAGCTCAGATCGAGAGGAAGAAGAAATGTGTCCCAACAGGGATGGCAAAGACTGAGAATCCCCAATGGATAATGCCTTCTCCATAATCTGGAAGGCAGGCCCCACTGTAGGGGGATGGGAGCCTGAGACTGAAATAGAATCCTTCAGAACCAGGGTCAAAACCCACAATGAGGAGACAGCCTCCAGAACAGGAGCCTGGGTGGACACTACAAGGTCTGAGGCACTGCGAGGCATAGACAGCTACAAAGGATCCAAAAAGATACCACACATCAAGGACCCGACCAGAGAGTCTTGATCCCAGGAGGTCTCTGGTGCCAAAAGCTCAGAGATACTCAAGACAGCTCTCAGAACCAAAGATGAAGAAGCTACCAGAACCAGGTCAGTCAGAGGGTTGGGATTGAAGTCTCCAAAGACTCATCTAGAGTTGGAGGAGAAGGGTATGATGGAGTTGTAGGACGGACAGTTTCAACATCTGTTTGGCTCAAAACTGAAGGTAATCCTCTTATCAGAAGTAGCTGATCCACTAGTCTCATAATATCAGCCTCTGAAAGACTCTTAGTAGACCGTAGCAATGCAGTGGAGGGAGATCTAGGAGTCTTACTTCCACAAATGGGGTATCTATAAATGGGTCCACAGAAGGGGAGTAGGAAGTTCTTGGGAGCACAGGCATCCCCGATAGCTTAGGTACCGATTGATCGGTTGGTACCGATGAAGAGGCTGTCAGCTATGAAGCCAATTTTGTTGGTGTAGACAAGTCCTCAGGTGCCGATGATCTCTTTGGTACCGAGGAAGTTTTAGCCATTTTTGTAGTCGGTTCTGAGGATGATCTTTTCTTTGATCCATGGGAAGAAGAAGATTCTGAAGCATTAGTTTTCTCCCTGGAATCAGAGATGGCCTCATCGAAGGAAGATTTCAGAATCCCTTTCAAATTTAGTTTGTTTTTCCTCTCTGTAAAAGTGCGGGTAGAAAACCCATGACAAATTGCACAATTCTCTTGTAGGTGAATCCTGCCAATACAGTACACACACAGGGCATGTCCGTCTGAGTTGGACATTTTACCTTCACATTTTTTACACCTCTTGAACCCTGAGGTGCCCTTGGAATGTTTTCAAGGAGATAGCTTTTCTTTTTGGTCCATCATAATCAACGGTAAAGGAAAGGAGAAGAAAGAGAAAGTTTTTTTTTTTTGGGATAGAAAATGAAGGTGAAAGGAAAACAATACCAGCGATGGTATTAACAGACACTTTTATAGGTATTAAAAGAGAAAGGAAGGATTACCAGTGATGGTAATGGACAGTTTACCAATGGTAACAGAAAAGAAGAAGGAATGGTTGATAAGTATGTAAGTGGAGTGGGTAGAAGTAATAGGAATATTGGAATTTAAGGAACAAAGAGAATTCTAAGAATGAGTTTGAAAAAAATTTGAAAACACTTACAATAACTAGACAAAGCTCGAGAGAATGAATGAACACATCTGGTCTGTGAAGCAGCAAACGAGATCTGAGGTAATCTCTGTGAAGAGCATTATGGGTAGTGCCTGGCTTGAGAGTTTGGAGAGCATGAGCTGAAAGATATGGCCAAGTCAGTTCAGAGGTTCGGAACCGAGCCCACTGTCAAGGATTAGGTGAAGATTAACAACATCAGATATAAAGTTTAGAGGATTTATTGGTTTCAGTTACTCTTTTAATAAGAACAGTTGAACACAACATTTTGGGTAAAATGCCTGCCTTTACAACAGTGAATGCATCCTTGTATAAAAGCAAATGTAGAAAACACCAATTACAGTCTAAGACAAAGTTAGAAGAAGATGAGAATTCAGAAGTGATTTCATACCTGACTTCATCCCTAGTAACTTACCAACTAGCAACACAGAAAAGGAGAAATTGAAAAATACTGTGTTGGTCCACTAACAAAACTCAAGCATGTTGGAATGCAAATATAAAGTAACCTTTTATTGGAATAAGCAATTACTTGTGGTTTCAGACTAGCAAGAAACAAAATCAAACTAAAAGAAAATAAGCCTAAGAAGCATAAATGAAGATAAAACAAATGACTATAGCTGAAATATTTGGTTGCATACAGGGAATAAAGCCAAAGGTGGAAGTTAGCTGATAGTATCAATCACTCAGGGTTAAGAAATTTAAAGGGAATAGTAGAAATCTGCAGTTTCTTACAGGGCCTAAACAGTATTCACTACAACCATTAAAGGTCCTTTTGTATAAAGTGAAAGAAAAACAGATAACAAGGAAACTGGGATCCTTCTTTTATAGAGTCAGATGATTATTGTTTTCAAACATTATCAACTGAAGAAGGTGGTATGGTATCTCTGACAGCTTTTATACTTCAGATGATAGTAAGAAGGGTTTACCTGAAGATGGAGGAAGACAAACAAGAATTTAAGTAAGGAGGTACAAGAAGAGGAGGTGAAATCTAAAATACTATTTAAGGAGCTTATGAACAGCTCATATGTAGGCACACAAAATAATTTCAGAACAGCAGATAACAAATAACAGAGATTGAACTGATGAAATATAGAATGTCGATAATAGTTGAAGCCCTGCTCCATCTGGGAGGTAAGAACCATTAAGTGATTGTAAAGTGAATCATGATCTTTTAGGTGCATCTACTTAAGGTTGTATATGACTAGGCATCTTATGGTCATCATGCTTGCTTGCCTAATATCATTCCTATGATTTATGTAACCAAGACATAAATACAGAATATAGAACTAAACAAGAGTATCACAGAGCAATGGGCCGGAATGATGAAATACTGAAAAACAGACAAGGATAGACTAAAACAGGAACAGTTTTGGATGTGAGAAAAAAAATGTGAAAGAAGGACAGAATAATAGGGAGGTAAGGAATGACAAAGAAAAAGTGAAGGATTTTGGAATGCTGACTCAGAAAATGCAGGCTATGTTTTGTGTTGATGAGTATAATAAAACGAAAATCAGAAAAAAGTTAGTAATAGATGACATTTTAGAGAAGAGAAAGAAAAATAAGCCAGTAGGTGGTAATAAAACATAAGAAAGAGAATTGCTGTTAGAAAAGCAAATATCTTGTGCTGTAGATTTAAAGAATGCATTTCATGAAGAAAGCTGAAATATTCAGACTTGAAACTGAGTTCCTTAGTCTTGCAGTAAAACATATTTACTGTATTAAACAAACCCATCCCTATGGGGTCTATGTCAAAACATTTAATGCTCTCTACCCCAAACTACTAATCATTGAAACCACAGGAGTGAATATTTCATTCAGTGAATGCAAATTTCGCCCAGTTTCACATTGTCGAATTGCTATAGTTGACCAACATCACAGATGATACAATAACCAGTGAATAAGAAATTAAACAGGAAAAGAGCACTCACCTACACACACCACAAAAACCGCTTTAGTTCCACACCACCTGCTAATTATATATGCCAACTCCAAGATTACACTATAGTGGGTAAAAGGGCAAAGTTCCTGATCCTTGCTGTCACACGATTTCAGTCAGACTGGCGAACTCGTGTTCTTGGCCTTGGATTTTGCTTGAGGACTTATTCATGTGAGATGTGTGTGTGTGTGTGTGTGTGTGTGTGTGTGTGTGTGTGTGTGTGTGTGTGTGTGTGTGTGTGTGTGTGTGTGTGTGTATATGTGTGTGTAGATATGAGTATGTACTTTGGGAATATAGGAGGGGAGAGTGGGGAAAGGTTTGAGCTTATCCTGTCTGCCAGTAGATTAGCTTTGGTTTCAGGTATGTGATGTCATTTACTTCCAGCACAGCATAGTGCTGGGAATTGTTTTTGGCGTTTCTAACACAACTAACATAGTTAAAAAAAAGGTTTTATGGTTATCCTTCTTCTGGATGCCTATTTTTATTTCATATCTGGCTTTGCTTGATTTGATCAGGGCCTGGAATTCTCTGTTATGTTTAGCAAGAACATTTTTTATTATGAAAGCTAAACTTATTTTTGCATGTAATGACTTCTTTTTCTTTTATTATAGAACTGGTTTATGTTTCGGTTCTGCCATAGGGTTTTATTCTTAATTTTGGCATTGTATTTACTTTGGAAGAGGACAACTGTATATGTGCAGCTATTTACAAGTGCACAGGATTTGGTGGTAAGGGATTCTGCATAAGCAGCGAGTTTAGCATATTTGAACAGAATTTTGAATTTAGCCAAGTCAACACTCAGTTTTAGTCGATCAGCAGGAGCATAGTCGCTGAATGCTGAGGTATCAAAATAAGCTTCCAGCTTCAGTCTTATGGAAATGTGTCTGATATGTGGTCCAATTTAACAAGGAATGAAGTTGAAATAGGTTGGTAGCAAAGTAACCCCATTTTGATAAGGACCAAGTCCAGGTTAGGATGTGGACTAACTAGTCCAGAAAGATTGTATTGATGAAGCCCAGAAATTTCTGGGCATTCATGTCTGAGGATGTATATGTCTTCCAGCTGGTGCAGGGATAGTTTTAGTCACCAAGGAGAATAGTGTTTGACTTAATGCATAGGTACTCCATACAGTAGATAGGAGGTATGGGCAGGAGACATAGAGGAGGCCCTGCATTTATGTATGATATGCTAAGGAATTTGTTGATAGTAAGTTAAACGTGGAGGAGTTGCTAGTCATCATTTTGTCTAATGAGCATGGAAGTGATTTTTTTTAAGAATATAGAAATGCAGACACCTTTGATGCCTTCATCTGGTGCTGTGGCCCTGAACATATGGTAGGTATTGAAACCCTGCACTGATGGAGTGCTCACATTAGTTTTGATACCTTTACTTTTGCATCCTTTGCTACTCCAGTATTCATAGTCTGTTTGATTTTATTATGGGTACAGTGTTATGCTTATTCACATCACTGTTGATTCTGTGAAGGAAACCAGAAGCCTTGCGTGGCCAGGATGGGAAGTACCTTGTGGGTATGGAGCATCATGCATCTTAAGTGCTAAGGATGGCACTGGTACATGGGGGGATATGGAGTCAGGGGGAGTGATGAGGACAAGCAGTAGTGGAAAGTATCATGGGTCCTTCCTGTAGGACTCCATTTTACCTAAGAATAGCTCTGCTGGAAGTTATGCAATACACTTTTAGTTTATTTTCCCAAATATTTTAAGCTGATGACTTGTGTGGTACACTGATGTGTTGCTTAATATTGCAGCTGAACACTGCTTTCTTCACTGAAAAGATTTGACTTGTAGTATCAGTCCATAACCACATGAAAATGCAAAGATTTATCTGGGATTATTTTTAATTTACATAAAATTATTTTTAAAATCATTCATCAGTACATAAGTGGTGTCAATCTGTGGGATACTGAGCTTGACTGTTATCCTGTAATAGTAACATGTATCCACTAGTGGGCTGTCTCAACATTCTATAGCCACGCTAGGATACCGAGCTTGACAGTTCTCCTGTTGTAACAGTAACATGTATCCAACTAGAGGACCATCTTAACATTCTGTATAAAGGTCACATCATAACACTTTATTTACTCCCTGTCAAAATGATGCTGACAGAAGGTGGGCACTCATTTACACTGAGGTAAAAATAACAGCAGATGCCTGCCCTCCACCTGTGATGGATCACATTCACACCCACATTTCTGGGAGCAACCGACACTGGTTAAAACTCTATGGAGCGGCACAAGACTGTAATGGGCCAAAGGGAGAAAAGGAACTCTAATTAGGAACTCACTGGCTAATACAGACACCCTCCAGATGGGTCTCACTAAGACGGATACCTGGTGTCAAAATCATAGCCTCAAGCTAAATGTCAAAAAGTGCATAGTAATCCAGTTTGGAAAAAACAAAGTACCCACGAACTACCACATAGGTGGTTGTCCCCTTAATACAGAAAATGTAATAAGGGATCTGGGGACCCAAGTAGATAGTAATCTCTCCTTTGATAATCATATTGCCAAAGTGGTTAGAAAATACTTCCATGTGGCCCACCTAATCACAAAAGGGTTCACATCTAGAACAAAAGAGGTTATTGTGCCTCTCTACTCATCACTCATTAGACCCATCATAGAATACAACGCCCCATTTGGGATGTACCTTACATGACACCTGCAACAGCTGGAAAGACCACAAAAGTACCTCACCAAGAGGATTACTGGCCTCAAACAGATGCTCTATGCAGCCCGACTCAAGAAACTCCAGCTGTACTCAGTTGCATACTGCTTACTTAGTGCTTACATCACAATGATAAATAGGACATGCTGGAGGGATAGATTCCTATCCCAGAGACTCCCCATGCTTTGGAACAGGATTCCAATATACATCAGGCAGAGCCCCTCACTAACACTCTTCAAGAGAAACCTTGACGGGTGGATGGGAAACAGAAAATTTACCCTGGGGATCACTGCAGTGGCTCTGCTGGACAGTGGTGCAGGGAACTAATGGCTCTGATGGACAGAGACACAGGGAACTAATCTAAGGGGGTGGCAAAAGCCAACACATTCTGGCTAGGTTTATTAATCCCCTTGGGCAGATAGCCTAGTACTTACTTATGAACCTATGAACCTATACTGACAGAGACAGCCATCCTGAACAACTGGTATCTCTAATGTGAGCTCTAAATCCATGATGAATTAATTTTAACTAATACAGATGTTTGCTTACATGTTCATTTAAACAAATAGTCAGAATGTTGTAAAAGTCAAACCAAAGCACGGCCGTAGGTAGGAACTTTGAGTTTTGAAAGGCAAATGTTCATCTGAAAAGTATACAGAGAAATAATAATTTCATTTGTCGTGCAGAAAATACCCCATCATGTATGTATGCATGTGACACGTATAGGTACTCATAAATCCAAGATGTAGTCTAAATCTCTACCTACAGAATCTGGGTCCATTTTACCGTTAGACAATAGCACTACTGTCCTGTCTCCTGACTTAACAAGAAGATATCTAGTACATAAAAAATTCAGTTTTATCCCAGTTTTATTCTGAAAAAAAAGTTTATTTTCATCTATGATATTAAAACTACTATCCAAATTGTTTATTCATAATAAAGCTTACCGCATTATTAGGAAGTTCCTGAGAAAGAATGGCATAAATGCTGCTTATAATAAGTCAAAAGACTGGAAATAGAAAAAGAAAGCAGGTGACAAATGGCTTTAAACTACTCATCAGCTTTAATAAAAACAATAGCAATGAGTGTCTTCATTCTGAACTGAAATTCGTAATTTTTTTTTTATTTGTAACATGACATAACAGATTCATGAGGTGATACAAGGTGAATTATTTCTAGCTTGGAAGTCTAACAGCATCCAAAGCTTTGTCTGCCAGACAGATTACCTGATGAGTTCACTGCATTTCAACTCAGAAGTATAGTAAATCCACAGTAATCCTTGCTAATTAGGACCTAAACTAACATACTTTAGTGAGAAGCACATTAAGAGGTATGTGACATGATGAAACTACATAGTGACATTTGTTCTATCAAGCTGCGTATTCATTAGATTTTGTTCAGTTATACCACTCTTGCATTTAATATTTACACAGCAGCAGCTGGTCTTCAGTATATCATTTATAAAGTACAATCCAAGCTCCAGCAAGAACTGCATTTATACTCTTACAATGAATGCCGATGGCAATCTGTGCTGTTGGTATATACTATAGTGTGTGCACTCTTATGGTGTACATTTGTATGCCCTATAGCTAGCAAATGTATCAGGGATAAACTTGGTGTGTAGGTTAGTAAATGTAGACTTTTTCAGTATGCATTCATCAGACAAAAAGAGTGAAGTTGCTTGTCATTGTGTGCGGTCATTCATCATATACACCGTTATCTGATTGCTGGAGTTTATTCTTATTCATTATACACATTTAGTGACATTTCTTAGGCGTACCACTTTTGTCTACAGGCCTTTCTTTACTAAACTGGTGTTGTCTATGAAAATCCTTGCAGATACTTGTCAACTAGGAGAAGGATTTATTGTGCCAAATGTGTCATTGGCATAGAGTGAAATCTGTAATCAATAACGGGTCTATATTACTTCAGTGAAAGACAAATATGTCTTCATCGCTCAACAGCAGCTGAAGTTAACATCAGCAAACTGTAGAAATTTTCCTAGGGTTCAGAAACACTTGGAAATCTTCTCAACTTTGCCCTTTTCCCCACTGTAGTGCAATCTCGGAGTTGGCATATATATTTAGCGAGGGTGTGAGGGGTGAAGCCCCCAACTTGGGTGGATTTGATTTACTGCTTTTTGTGTTCTGTACATTTGCTGGGCTAGTATTTCTGAACCGTGGGAAAAATGTTGTAGTTCTATGAAGTTAATTTTGGTGGCTGATGAGCGATGAAGACGTATTCGCTGAATACTTTTTTTGCTGAAGTAATATAGACCCATCAATAACTACACCATACTATCCAGTGATTAGATATTATATAATTATCCATCTTAGTGAAATAAGGAAATTATGTAAGTATTTAACCCATGAAATGACATAATGAAAATACATAAAATAATATATAGTAATAAATAATAATAATTTGACAATCTCCGTTACTTTTGATGCCTAGTAATAGTGTATACAAACATATGTCAGCATTCATTCATTTAATGCATACTTTCTTAAGTGATTAACTGTATTTGTTCTTTTAATCTTTTTTCCCCCTATCTATAGCCCTTCAGTTACAGTCTACTTGCTCCCTATAAACTTATTTCCACCCTCAAGTACGCTACTCCTACCCTAACCAGTCTTACACCCACAAATCTCACACCACTCAAATCTGACACTAAGCAATACAAATTCATCTCTTTCTTTATCTGCCATCTTACTATCATCCTTCTCTCTGCTGACATACATCCTAACCCTGGCCACTCTACCCCTCCCTCAACATCGAAATACATTCTATTTACTTCACTAAATGCCCAAAGCATAGCTAACAAAATCCCCAAACTCCATGACTGGCTTCTCTCTAATCAACCAGATGTCTTATCCATCTCTGAAACTTAGTTAAAATTGCAGATAAAGGATACTGAAATAATACCCACCAATTATTCTATCATTAGAAAAGACAGAACCCACAAAAAAGGTGTGGGTGTGGCCCTTCTCTTCTCATCCTACATCTCAGTTACTCCATATACCAAACCTATTCCCCAATTTGCAAACGCTGAATTAATTTAAGCTCTGTTTCAAATAAACAGACACAAAAATATATGTATAGCCTCCCTTTACATGCCTCCTGGAGATAATATCCCAAAGATATTCTCTCTTGATCTCTACAAACATCAGTAATGAGACCATAATTCTGGGAGACATGAACATTAACTTGACATCCATTCAAGCCCCAACAAACTCCCTAAATATAAACTCTATAATTTCACTCAGCTAATCAATTCCACAACTAGATCCTCCAGAGACTTCTCCTCAGGTACCACCCAAGACTGGATCTTAGTGTCTCACCCTCATTATATCTCTGATACTGGTACTCTTCCCGATCCACTTAATGATCACCTCCCCACTTTCGCTCATCGCCTTTCCTCCCACTTACAACTATCACACACTCATATATCCATGCAATCCCTGAACATTTTTAATTTCAATACCTCTCAAACTCACTAAAATGCAACAAACTGGAGCCCACTAAAAACACTTCCCTTTGAAAATGCCATTTCCTACTTCAACACAATATTCCTAAAACTTGTAGATATCTTTGCCCCCTTGTGTACAAAAAGAATTAAAAGTAAAACTGCTCCCTGGTTAACTAAGAATACACTGGCCTCCATGCACCTTCGACATAAAGCTTGGAAATACACCAGAAAAATAAAACCCCCTCCACCCTTAATGAATACAAAACATTTCAGAACAAAGTCAAAAAGCTGATTATAGCTGACCATAAAGCAAATCCAAAAAATATTTGGAATGGTATCAGCTCCTTCCTCAATCCTGGCAGAAAAGAAAACCCTTGCCCTGATCCAAATGCTTCAGACACAGATTTGGCCACCCAATTTAACACTTTCTTCATCGAATCTATTACGAAACTAACATCTTCCTTCACTAATATCCCTAGATCCTCTCCTCTACCATCTGCTTCCCCTTCATCCTCAAGAACCCTCACCCCCCCCAATCTGCTCCTTTCTCTATAAGGCCCATCTCAATATTTACTATAAAAAAAACTTCTTCAGAACCTGAAATCATGATCCAACGCTCTCAATAACATTCCCTCCTACTTCCTAAAGATAGCTGCAGATGCCATTGCCTTCCTCATCTGCACTTTAATAAACAGGTCAATTCAAGAAGGCCATGTCCCCCAGCTTTGCAAAAAACCTTTATTATTCCCCTTCACAAAGGTGGTAATAACAATATTTAAAATTTTCAACCTATCGCCATCCCATCATCCATCTCTAAACTTCTCGAAAAATGTATCCACCTACAACGTCTGCCCTCTCTGATTGACAACCACCTACTAACCCCTATATGACATGGATTCAGACCTGGCCATAGTGCTACCACTGCTCTCCTCTCCTTCCTCAAACTATTAATAAAGCCTGTCACTCTGGCTGTATCATGTCTACCCTACTCCTAGAACTTTTAAAGGCTTTCGACAACATTTCTCACAACCTCCTACTAACTAAGCTCTCTAACCTAAACCTATCCTCCTCCTCTCTCAGTTGGTTTACCAGTTACCTTTCCAATAGGCAACAAGCAGCCACCTCTCCATTCCATATTACCCAGACAGGTGTACCACAGGGCTCCATACCAGGTCCCCTTCTTTTCAATATTTTCATAAATGATTTCCACCATTCTATTCCTAATGCAAAACTCCTCCAATATGCAGATGATTCAACTATCATCTGTTCTGCCACTTCCATCCCCAACCTTATAAAACTAACCCAAGATGCCTTTAACACCACAGAACAATGGATGTTAGACAACCACCTAGCACTCAATGCTTCCAAAACAAAACTTATGATATTCACCCCTTCTAAATCATCCACCACAGACAAAAACTCTTTCTCTATAACTAGCCAGAACAACACATCTCTCAAATTAGTTTGTGAAGCTAAACTCCTAGGAGTCCTCATTGATCACCAACTTAAGTTTGACACCCTCCTACAAAAAAATATTAAAAAAAAACACTAGAAACTTGGCATGCTTTAGCGCCATAATCACTATCTCTCTCCTGCTACCAAGTTCCTTCTCCCTACCACATACCTCATCCCTTCTCTACTATATAGTGCTCCACTCCTTACTAAACTACAATCCACACTTCAGACAAAACCCTCTTGCTGTTATAATAAAATTTCAAAATTCGCCTCAGGATACAAATCTTCTAATCATCACTGTATTGCTCTACACAAACTTCATTGGTTAGAGCTGCCAAATGATCTCACCTACATCCAACTCAATCAAGCTCATAAACTCATCTTCACTCCCTCCCTCTGTCCCTCCCTTTCCTCTACCTTTAAAATGCACCTTCCAGAAAGACTATTAAGATCCAACAACCAGAATGTGATTGAATTGCATAAACCATCACACCCTCCAGGCAAAAACTTTTTGTCCTTCACCTTAGCACACCCATGGGACTCCCTACCCCCACTTATCCGTACCACCACAAGTCACCCTACCTTTAAAAAAATTACTTCACTCACATCTAAAATCTCACTGGGAATGCTCCTGTTCCCATCCCACATAACACCCTTACTTCTTACGTTCCTCCACCCTTTCTTACTCTCCCACCTTACAGCCCCACTAACACCAAAAGGCAACCCAAGTGCTCATTGCCCATCTGTTTTACATTAGAAACAAATATATTTGTAAATATTTTAAATATAATATTTTACAGCTCTCTTTGTGGATTCTTATATTTTAGTGTGGATTTTCATTTATTTTATCTCTAAATGCCTTGTTTTATCTGTATTACTGTCCTACTATGTGACTGTCAATTTGTCGTTCATGAATATTGTCTTTATGGAGCTTTTCTCCCCAGGACTCCATTGAAAACGGGTTCTCTTTGGCCCAGTTGGACAATCCTGGTAAACCAACTGCAAATAAATAAATAAATAATCTGTACACATTTACTGTTTTTGTTCAATTATATCATTGCTGCATGAAATATTTACACAGTGTTGACAATCATTCATTTAATGTGTACATCCTTAATTGATTACTGACATTTGTTCAGTTAAGTGGAATGCATTTATTGACTTTTGTTCAATTATGCCATTGTTGCATGTACAACATACACAGTGCGAACTTAAAATATAACCTGGTGACAACCAAGCGCAGCACTGTGCTATCCATAGGCTAAACTGTGTCTATAGATACTAATTCACTGAGTAAACCAGACACTACACCTCACAAATGTGTTGACAGTGAGAATGCAAAGTGATTTATTACTAAAGGAAGATTAAAATATAGTAAACATTTTATGAGAATACAAGGTATAATATGGTCTTTTATGAGGTAGTGGTGTAACAGGGTCTTATATGAGGAGACAAAGTATAATACAGCTTTCTTTTTGGCAACAGTACTGAATAATCATATTTACTAGCGTCATTGCTTATTAGTGTTACAAGGGTCTGAAATAAATGCACATTAGTAAAATCTCAGTGTTAACAAAGCATTAATACATGTTGAATATAATGCTGTTATACATAACCAATAGTTTAGTGTTACTAAAACTTTCATCATGAACAAAAGAGATGTGCAATGGAATTATATCAACAATAACTTGTTCTGACATAGTCTTTTTCATTTCTAAAAGCTACAATATATTCCCATTCCAATAATTTCTGCAGTTGCTTGAGCTGAATCTGGTGATATTTTAATAAAAATTTAGGAATCTATCCATTACCAAGTACTGTCATAGAAGTCACTATGCCCCCAAGTGTTCAAATAATTTTATTTCTGTATTTACTGTGCAATGGCTTTCTTCAATTTATTGTTGACTATAAACATTTTATTGCAGATGTTTTTGCTGAGATGAGACTCACATGAAAAGCTGGCTAACATTGCATGTTTTATTAAATAGTGTTGTTCTTTTTTAAAATTCCCTTTATACTATTCCACTTTTTAGATGGAACAGTTTGTGTATCCATCAGATGGCACAACTATAAACAAGAATAAGCTTTTAAGATCTGACAGTCGTCCAGCTTTACACGTGTATAATATAAACCACCACAATGGTCAGTTTCTCTGTGAAAGTAGAAACATGAGTGATAATAATACGTTTTTTATTTTTTTTTATATTTTATTTATTTTTGTTAGACTTATGTACTAGATCCATATTGCTTACATCACTATTTGACCAGCCACTAGCAAGAAAATTTGCTGCTGCCTCTAAGAATGACAGTAGCTACAAACCTTTAATGACTGCTGACTAATGCATCCGAGTTACGTATTAAACATATGTTCCATTTCAACTAGTGATTCTCAGATGAGATATATAGATGCATCTAGATCAAAGTTTTTTTTTTCTTTTTTTCTTATTAGAAGCAGGAACATATTTGACATATTAGTTTATAGATATTTTATATTGTGCAAATGTTTAAGTCTGGCATATATGGTTATGGATGCTCCAGATATAATAAATAAGCATTTCTCAATCATACTTTCACAGAACTTGTCACAACTTGCCACTACAATACCATTTACTCTGTGTTCTTATTATTTCAAGCACAGCATTAAAGAGTAAGTCTCTTTATCAGTGTGCACAACTGCTTTCCATCTAGGCAAGTAAAACACAGTCCAAATTAAAAATAACTGCATAAAAGAGCATATCCATGATATCAATAGACATATATAAATACTAAATAAAGCTTAATTTTTAATTACAAATTCTTCATCATGCAGTTTATGGCTATTTTTTTTTACTTTTGAACTACTGCTACAGCTGCCACCTTGAGTGCCATTTTGTCAGGTGCCATTGTTAAAATTAAAGCAAAAGCAAAGACAATAATCATTATCTTCAAATTATTACATATGGATTTTATTAAAAGGATATTTAACAGATTAAAGAAGAGTTTGTACTAAAATATTGGTTTAGCTACGGGTGCCATATAATTCCTATCATCCATGGCTACAGGTCCCCAACCATGAACCATAAAAACCACTCCGCAAACCTGAATTTACTAGAATCCCTTACAGTTCAGCTCAACATACTACCACAGATAATTTTAACTACCCCCTCCATAAAGTGGAACATATACACTAACATGCATGTTCAGAAATTCCTAGACTTTGTCAATGCAAATTCTCAGGAATAGCTGGCCTGCACTTCCACTAGGGACTCAAAAATCATTGAAACACTTGCACCACACCACACTCATTGCATAGTCCCACTAAACCAACACCACCAAAATCCACACATAGAAACACAAAAACATTCATGGAGGCTCTCAATAATAACCAGCTCAAGCAACAGAGACCTCCAAAGCAGAAATGCAAGCAACCTCCACCTCCCAACACAACCCAATGACACATAGCTCACAGACTCAGTGTGCCACTCAACCACAGTCCATAAGGCAAAACAACGTACCCAACACATTAGTTATAGGTGACTCTATAGTCAGGCACACTGATGTCCCACTCACCAGGCTGAACAAGGAGAAGGTTACTGTCAGCTATCTGTTGGGTGCCAGGATCTGCCACATAACCCACACACTCAGGTCACTCCACAACAAGTACAAGTAGGATTCTGTCATTGGCCATGTTGGTGTGAATGACCTGAGATGTACCTCCTGGACTACATGAAAAGAGACACGGAAGAGCTCTCCAGTCGTGTAGCCCAGGCAGATATGACCCTAGCCCTGAGTAGCATCCTGCCATCGCCCAGAATGAAACCGCAGTACAAGGACAAAATGATTGACTTCAACAATTGGCTAAGCTTCTGGTGTCATTCTAAGGGGATCCAGTATCTGTCTGCCTGGGATGACATGGTTGACAGACCAAGATGCTTTTCCAGAGATGGCCTGCACCTGTCACCCCTGGGATTCCGGATACTGGCTAAGGCTCTTGCCGCCCATATAGTGCCTTTTTTAGGCAAGGTTCAAATGACAAATTCACCACCGTAACAGGAACAGGCAAGCAAAAACTGAGGTTAATGCTACTCAATGCTAAAAGTCTAAATATCAAAATGCACTCCCTCAAGGCACTCCTTATAATGGAGAACACCGATATCTGTGCAGTGACTGAGACCTGGTTCAAGGCTCCAGACAGCACCCCTGCATTACCAGGCTATAACTCATACCACACTTTTCTGTCATCTAACCTGGACCGGAACACCAAAGGTGGAGGTGTGTCCATATTCATTAAGGATATCCACACCTCCAGGCTAGTTGCTCAGCTTAATGCATCTGAGGTTATCTAAGTGCAACTAACTCTGGGCAAAACTGCAATCCAAATTGTAGCTTGCTACAGATCCCCCACCATGCCCTAGAATTCCCACTCCTCTTTTCTTAATATACTGGAAAATATTAGGGTTCAACCAAACACCCTAATAACGGGCAATTTCATCTACCCCACCAATACTCATGTACCAACTCCTTCGCTCAACGATTACTGGTATTCATAAATTCCAGTGCCCTGGATCAACTTATCCACACCCCCACCAGGGGCAACAATATCCTAGACCAAGTCATTACCAACATGAGTGACTGGTGTTCCAGACCTGAAGTCAACTCCTCGTTGTGCAGATCCAACCATAAGCTAATCACCCTAGATATTCACATCCCGCCTCCACCCCCCATTAAGGAAACCACAGTAAAAAATGTCTCCAAAGCCAACTTCATGCTTCTTAAGACAGAAGTGGCGAACTTCATGACACCCATGCAGATGGACAATACAGTTATGACTGCTGAATCCTACACAAATGCACTCTATAAGCACTTACACGAGTGCATGGATCGTGCTATCCCAAACAGAACCAAGATGCTATCCTCCAAAAAAGGAAGCCAACCTGATGGTCCGCTGCCATAAACAAACTCTACAACAAATGGAAGAAACTGTTGCAAAAGAGAGTAAAATCCCATAAGTGGAGGAGCTCCCTGGTCAGCCTCAGTAAGAAGCTGAGATCCCTTATATGATCCTTCAAAGTTAGCTACAAAAACAAAATCTCCACTGATTCTAGGGACAACCACAAAGCATTCTATACCTAAGTCAAGAATCTCAGTGACAACTCCCAGATCTGCTGTGAGTTACAGCACAACGGCACGAAAATTACAGAACGAACTTATTATTGCCAACATTCTGGCAGATAGATTCAGTGCAACTTTACCCCCCCCCACCCCCTAAAGGGCCCATATCTATACAGGAATAATGCAGAGCCCATGTAATCACAACCATGCAGGTAAAAGCTGCACTCTCTAAAGCTAAAAACACAGCATCCATGGGACCGGACAACATCCTAGGCTGCATTTTACACGAACTTCATAATGAACTAGCTTCCCACCTAAGCACCATGTTTAATCATAGCCTCACATCAGGCTTTGTGCCCACTGAATGCCACGCAGCAACAGTTATCCCACTCCACAAAGGGAGAGCCACCACTGATCCCAGGAACTATCACCTTATTAGCCTATTGAGCCTGGTCTGTAAGGCCATGGAACGTATCATCATGGAACTTATAAACAAAGACATTGGTAATCTCCAAACTCTGGACCCCACCCAGTTCAGGTTTGTGAAAAGCAGATCACGCCTCTTGAACCTGATTGACTTCTTAAAGGCAGTCACCAAAGCCATAGACGAGGCTAAGGTGGTTCACACAGCCTATCTTGACCTCGCCAAGGCTTTTGACACCATCCCGCATTCTGGAATTATAGCTAAACTCACTAAACTAGGTATAAATCCCTATGTCACAAGATGGGTTGCCAAATGGCTCACTGACAGAACCCACACTGTAAAGGTTGCACACTCAAATCTGACTTCAAACCAATGACAAGTGGAGTACCACAGGGTTCAGTCCTGGGACCACTTCTGTTTGGTATCTACTTCTCTGAGGTACAGGCTAACACAGAAGGCCTTTGGCTAATGAAGTTCACAGATGACTGCAAACTAGGAGCCATAGTCAAGTCCCCAAATGATGTGAACATTCTACTGAAGGGCCACACTGAGACAGATGCCTGGTGTCAGAGCCATAGCCTCAAGCTCAATGCCAAAAAAGTGCATTGTCGTCCCTATTGGTAAAAACTCTATAACCAGTGGCGTAACTACGAGAGGCGAAGTGAGGCAATTGCCTCAGAGCGCCAAGCATCAGGGGGTGCTTTGGGCCGATGGATGTTGTCACAGATTGTTTGCTTATTTAGTAAATGTCCATCGTCCGGTGGTAAGAATCCCAGTTAACAAATAAGTGATGACATCAGGCAGACAGCCAGACTGTTGGAGACTCAGTACCTGGGTCGGACTGTGTTTACCTTGTTTACAGCAGTGAACGGAGAAGTTGTTTATACAGTTTAAAGTCTTAACTTCTGCCAAGACCCAGACAGTGCATGTTCCAGCAGAGTCCAGTCTGCCCAGCGTCTGCTTGCACTCCTGGGATGAGAAGATTTACTCTCCGTGGCAGCTCCAGGTATGTAAAAGAAAACAGTCCACTCCACATCTCTCCCTGGAAGTTTATGGAATGTGCACTTAACTTTAATTTTAATGACAGATTTCTTGACTAGTCCAGTTATCGTTTAGGTGGTAGTGGTACTCCGGTCGGTGTCATGTCGATGTTAAACTTGTGCAGTTTATTTATTTTGGTTTATTTTAAGGACATATTTCTTTAAGACTGGTCCGGTGACCGATGTTCTTCTTCTTTAAGACTGGTCCGGTGATCGTTTATTTGGCAGTGGTATTTATTTATTTATTTTTGTTTAATTTGGGACTTGCACTTTAATTTTGCATGCAACGTCACCCTGCTCGAGAACCCGCACAATTTAAAATGTTATGGTTAAGGTCTCGTCTCGTGTAAGGGAATTATTTGCTACTTTGCTGCTCATTTAAGGGAAATATTTGCCACTCATTTTGCTGTTTGATTAAGGGCTCATTTTTGCTATGTTTTTCAGCATAACAAGTAAGGATTAGTTTTCCTGCAAGTAAGGGAATTAATTTGGAACTACAACGAATAGATATTGCTGCTCTGTGTGTGGGAATTTGAATTACTTCAGTCCGTACAGGGTGTTTTGTGCTTTTGTTATGCTGCAGCCTGCAAGTAATGGAATTAGTCTTCAACGAATACATTTTGCTGCTGCTTTTAATTTGTCGCAGTGTTGTTTGATTAAGGGCTCGTTTTTTTCTGCAAGTAAGGGAATTAATTTGCCACTAAAACAAATTCATTTTGCTGCTCCATGTGTAGGAATTTGAATTACTTGGTTGTCTTCTGCTTTTGTTATGCTGCAAGTAAGGCAATGTGCGTGCAACATCATCCTGCTCTTCCCAAGAACCTGCACAATTTAAAATGTTAAAGTCTCATTTAATGGAATCATTTGCCACTCATTTTGCTTGTCATTTAAAGAAATTATTTGCCACTCATTTTGCTGCTCGATTAAGGGCTCATGTTTGCTACATTTTGCTGCAAGTAAAGAAATTAGTTTTGCTGCAAATAAGGGAATTAATTTGCCACTAAAATTAATACATTTTGCTGCTCTGTGTGTGGGAATTGAATTACTTATTTTGTGCTTTTGTTATGCTGCAAATAAGGCAATTAGACTGATGTGTGTATGACGTCACCCTGCTCTAGGGTTGCCACCTTTACAAATGCCCAAAGTGGGACATTTTTGGTACAAACGTCAGATTTTGCAGGCCAAAACATACCCATGGCCAATACAAAGGACAGAACTTCACTTTTTTGCCTAAATAAAAGCTTATTATTGTAGCATTTTAGTTGCTTATTCTGTTTCTTATAACTTTTAGGTGTTTCAGATATAGAATAACTGTTTTATGCAACTATTACATAAAATATAGCAAATAATTTTGTCCTAAAAACTCAGGACATTTCCCATTTTTACAATTTTTTCACAGGACACAACTGTCCAAAGAGGGACTGTCCCTCGCAAAGTGGGACAGGTGGTAACCCTACCCTGCTCTTTGCGACAACCTGCATTATTATGATGGAAATGTTATGAATTGGGCAGTTTTGTCATTATTGGTTCATACATTTTGTTTCATTGCTTACAGGAAAAATGTTCAAAACAATACATTTAAACACATTCTAACAAGTGTGCTGTATTATACATGAATATAATTTAATACAGTCAGGAAGGTTTATCAAAGAACACATATATGTTTGGGGCCTATGATTTGAAAACAGCCAATGGTAATCTTTATCCACCACTGGCCAGATGCATTCTCTTTGAATGTGATTTGTACCTATTTTTCATGGGCTGTTGTCCAGATTTTTGATGTTTCCAGGTTGAGAGGTATGTTAATAATACCAGCATACATTGTGTTACATCACTCCAGTACCCAGCCACAATCTATGCAAAATCCCATGTTTTATTAACCGAAAAAGAACTAAAACGAATTGGATCAGTGGAGTGGAGTTGGGTTCTTATAACCCCACAACTCATGTGATGCGTGGCGCTACAAAGAACTATAACGTCACCAATGGCTGATCTATTGAACTGTAAATAAAGAAATATCTTCGAGTTTATCTATATCTATGCTTATATGTGTCTATCATACCATATTGTATTATGTTATGTTACATATAACACAGGCACACAAACAGCCAGTTATAGTAGTCAAAGATTTCATATCCGTACAGTAATGCAGCATTTGGGTTGCAACCTTTTCAGATGACCAGCGTGGGACATTGTTCATGGAAATGAGAGATTTTTCTGGACAACAGCATAACCATAATCAGTGCAAGTGCTAACTGTTTGCCAAAATTAATGCTTACACTTGTTGACCTTGTTATTTCATACAATATTAAGATATAAAACAAGTCTTTATGCAACTATTAGTAGGAAGTTACAAAGCATTTTTTGTGCTACTATATGTGATTTATTTGGCTTCGGTCATCTCGATGGCTTGGGTTGAAAAGTTTGCCTCAGGGCGCTTCTAACGTAGTTACGCCACTGTCTATACCCATGAACTACCACATAGGTAGCAGTCTACTTAACACTGAATGTGTGATAAGAGACCTTGGGACCCAGGTGGACAGTAGTCTCTCCTTTGATAATCACATTGCCACAGTAGTCAGGAAATCCTTCTACGTGGCATACCTCATAACAAAAGGATTCTCATCCAGGAAAAAAAGAGGTAGTTGTTCCCCTCTACTCGACACTCTTTAGACCATTATAAAGTACAATGTCCCTTTTGGAATGTACCTCACAAGACACCTACAGCAGCTGGAAAGGCCACTGAAGTACCTCACAAAGAGGATTACTGGCCTCAAACAAATGCCCTACACTGACTGCCTCAAAAAACTCCACATTTACTCCATAGCATATCACCTTCTCTGAGGTGATCTCTGTCTAACATATAAAGCTATGCCAAACCCAGAGCTGTTGGATATGCTACACCTAAAGAAATCCCAATCCCTCTGACCTACACACTCTAGGGACTTAAACCTTGTCACCACTATAAACAGGACATGCTGGAGGGATAGATTCCTGTCCCAGAGACTTCCCATTCTCTGGAACAAGCTACCCATCTATGTCAAGCAAAGTTCCTCATTAGCACTCTTCAAGAAAAATCTTGATGAGTGGATGGGTAATAGGAAATACACCCAAGGGATCACTTCTGTGGCTCTGCTCGACAGGGACACAGGAAAATAGCTTTCTTGAGTGGCATAAGCCAGAGAATCTTATTGGCTAGGCTTACTTAGGCCCTTGGTACGCTAGCCTAGTACCTACCTATGAACCTATGAAATAGTAGTCACAAACACGGAAGAGCATTGCAAACCCACCCCCTCCCGAGTGTAATGTCATCATTGGTAAGATCAGATCATAAATTGGTCTCCTTTGAAATAAATGTAATAATAGATCCCCCATCTAACCCTAAAACCCTAAATAATTTTTCCAAGGCAAATTGCCTTCTAATAAGTGTTAACATAGATCATTTTAAAGCTCCTCCTAATGCTGAAAACACACAGACCTATGTAGAAATATGCAAGAATGCCCTGTATAACCACTTAAACAACTGCATAGAAAAGGCAGTACTTGACCAAACTAAACCCTGGTGTAGTTGGAAAAGCAAATCACCCTGGTGGACCCCTGGCATAAATAGACTATACCACAGAAGGAAGAAATTCCTGTCTAGAAGTAAGTGGGAGGATGCACAACAGAGAAAATAATCTCTCATTAGTATGAACAGGCAAATCAGGGAACTAGTTAAGTCTTTAAAACCTAAATACAAGACTAATATAGCCTCCCAAGCAAAGCATTTTTAGTGATATCCAAATCTTAAGGGAAACACTCAACAATGTGCTGAGCTGGCTGTAGATGGCACTATCTATACTCAGCAAGAAGAGATAGCAAACCTGCTGGCTGATAAATTAAGTTCAAATTTTACACCTTCATCACTACTGGTCACTCTCCATATAATACCACGTACCACTCCTTTGTCTGTTATCACAAATGAACAGGTCGGCATCATGCTCTCTAAAGCTAGATACATGGCATCAATGATCCCAGACAGAATCTGAGGGTGCCTATTACATAGCTTAAAATATGACTTAGCAGACCCAGTCAGATCTCGGTTTAAACAGAGTCTCAAGACATACTTTGTCCCGGGAGAGTGGAGAACAGCAACAGTCATCCCAGTGCACAAGGGGGTTGACCATAAACAGACCCAGAAAACTACTGACCCATAAGTCTGACTAGCATCATATGCAAGACTATGGAAATGATAATCATGGACCTGATTAATAATGACATAGGAAATTTCCAGACTCTAGACTCAACACAGTTCAGCTTCATCAAGGGCAGGTCCTGCCTGCTCAATCTGATGGACTTTTTTGAGAAAGTCATTAAGGCCATGGATGAGGGTAAGACAGTGTATACTGCCTACCTTCACCTGGCCAAGGCATTTGACACAATACCCCATTTGGGTATTATAGATAAACTCACAAAATTGGGTATAATCCTCTATGTCACCAGATGGATAGCCAAACAACTCACTGATAGGACACATGTTATTAGAGTGGAGGAATCTACACCCATCATGAGGCCAGTCACCAGTGGATTACCACAGGGCTCAGTGCTGTGCCTCCTCCTGTTTGAGATATACTTCCCAGATGTCAAGCCAAATGGAGATACCCTTTGGCTGACCAAGTTTGTTGATGACTGCACGTTGGGGGTAATCACTGACTCCCCAAACAATGTTAATATCCTGCAGAAAGGCTTGATGCAGACTAACGATTGGCGTCAGAGCCATTGAATCAAACTAAATGTGAAAAAATGCCTAATAATACCCTTCAGGGAATCAAATACCCATGCAAATTACATCATTGGTAGCACTCCCCCTAAGAGTGGACCCAGAGGAGAAAGATCTGGGTACTCAGATAGATAGTAATCTGAACTTTGACCATCATGTGTCCATGGTGGTGAGGAAATCCTTTTATGTGGCTCAGCTTATAAGTAAGGGCATAGCATCCAGAGCTAAGGGTGTCATAATACCACTGTACTAGTCCCTCATCAGATTAATAAGGGAGTATAATGCAGCTTTTGGCATGTATCTCACCATGCACCTGCAACAGTTGGATTATCAACAGAGGTTTCTCAACAAAAAATACAGAGTATAACCAACATGTCATATGCGGACTGATTAAGAGCCTATCACTTCATTCAGTTTCCCACTGATTACTGAGGGGTGATCTATGCCTGATGTACAAGGAAGTCTCTGATCCAGCCCTGATTTAAATGCTGCATATTTGCAACCCACATCAAGGATCTAAATCTGATCTCTGACATGAATAGATCATGCTGGAGAGACAGATATGTGTCCCAAAGATTGCCCCTCCGCTGGAATAGGCTTCCTAGTCACATGAAGCAGAGCTCTTCCCTGACCATCTTCAAGGGCAATCTCGTCCCATAGATGGGAAATCACAAATTGGGGTGGTGCTCATGTCCCTTATGGACAGAGGCAGTATGTAAAAATTGTCAAAACTCCATTTACTGTTGTAAGCTTGAGCTTTTAGCCTAGTAATCTCCTATGAACCTATAAACCTGTATGAAATATTTTGTAATGCAGGTTTATGGTGAATTATATAATGATCATGAGCAGAGTTTCCTAATCCTATAATACAAGATAGTTCTTGTATCATACAAACTAGACTGCTACATATTCCATATCTTTATTGCTTCTTTGTACTTTTAAGTTAGATTAATGTGTCTTGTTGCCTTCAGTGTAATAGCAGGAGTATATTTTTATATTTCTAAGTACTGTTATCAACTAGGTACCTACGACTCTTTTTGAAGAAATATATATTATTAATGTCGCTGTTACTGTACATGAAATGTAAATAAATGTTTGATTTGTTTATTAATTACATTTCAGTTTTTACTATCTCTGTACTTATATACAGTATAGTGTTAGCTGTGTTTGACATACTGTAGAATTATATTGTATTTGTTTTCATTGTCACACGTTGCTCCTCTGGAACCCAGGTCATGGCCATCTTATCTACTTCATTGATAAATAAGTAAATAAATGAATAAATAAACAGATAACAAGAAATAATTCAATTGCCTAAGTGTCTACTGAATAGAGCTTTAGGTAGTTTGTGTAGGTTTTATGAATGTACAGTCGCAAGGGTAGTTTTCTCCTGCAGTTCTGAAGTACAGCTTAACTTTTATTATGTATCTGTCAATCATACAAGACTGTGGGGAAGAACTCTCTACATTACGCAGTGAAAATGAAAAGCTCACTACCTGAATCTGTGTGTGGCTCCCCATGTCAAGAAAACCTAGAGCCTCATATCTTGAGCAAGGTGCAGTGTAGGACAATGACCAGAGTGACACACTATGGATGCCTATTCAAACATCTGCAATGCCAGAGATGCCTAAATGTGTCTGTATCTATAAATATGCCAGAATCATTTTGTAAAGGCAAGAAGGAGTGCTTTGAGATGAGGAAAACGTGCATCTGCTGTCATTGGACATATACAGCAGAGACAGACACTGAAGAACAAGTAAAGGATGGAGATGGATATCCCAAACTACTATATAGAACCAAATGCTAATGGACTATTGAGTCTCATAGAAACACTATTACATTTTCATCAGCAGATGGTGAGGAACTTGTGTGAATCAATCTACAGCAACATACTCCCCATATTGGAATGATGGCTGCAGTATGCATTGTGAGCTAAATAAAGGTTGAGATAACATCACACCACTACCTATGCACTGCAAAATAACAGTGTGTGATGGTCACAGATGGGGACATGATGCAGCATGTGCTACTAAAATGGAGTTTGCAGCTGACAATGTCACATGTATGGTGGAAGATGGCAGAACAGGTGGCGAAACCATTCGCCACTATGAAAGGTGTGTCAGTTGAGGATATGGTCTTGAAAGCAACAACATCCATCAAGTGTTGTCAGAGAAGGGATGCAACAAAACTGTGGTTATCACTATGTGGCAGAATATTGTAGATCTATCCCAACCAGATGTGTAGATCATAAATGGGATGTTTCTGACACAAGCAACTGCATGGCAGCAACTTTTTAGCATTCACAGCTAACATGAACCCCCTGGGAGTAGCTGATCTGTGCCCTTATTATATGCATTGATGGCAGAGAAGAGGACGTCATCCTATGACCCCCTGTTTGGAAGTATGCTAGATATTGCCACTATAGATGGAATCAAGCTACATCCTGAATATGTCTTGATCAACTATAAGTGGGCCTGTAATACAGTTGTAGCACATCACTTCCTCATATTTAATCTATGAGGGTGTTTGTTCCACCCCTCTCAGTTTGTGTGCATATAAGAGGCCTTTGACTCTTAATATCCTGAAAGACTAGGCACAGATCACTTTTAAGGTGTCAACAAGACACTGAATAAAGGGACAATGGTTTCAACCTCTCTTGGTATCTCGTCTTTTAAACCAGTAATTTCCCTTTCAGTATACCATGAATCATATGTTTATGTTCTTATCTAGTAGTAGGGTTTTTCTGCTGTGCATACTTGGTCAGCAAACTGGCAGTTGGTCAATTTAAGCATTGTTTATGCATCTTAAATGTATAGATTTGTTTGACTCTGCATAGGTGACTGCAGTCTGCATGTATGCTGAGAGATAATTCATTACTGTTTCTGTGAGCTTGTACTGTTGTGTACTTGTTCATCATTCTGTGCAGTTCTTTGCTATACATGCCACTGTGCATGCTTTCACTTTGGTTTTGCTGTTATTGAGCTCTGCAGTTACTCTTTATAGCCCATTGCCTTGGTTGTAGTTCCAACATGTATGCTTCTAGAGTTAGTTTTGAATTTCTGTCTCACTGTTCATTAATGTCTGTATTCTGAATGCAAATGCATTTGACTATATGAGGCTGTTGTACTTATTCATGTAAGTAATGCCTTTGTTATGCGCATTGCACAGTTCATTGTCGACTCATTCGTTTAGTGTGCAAGCACTTAGAGATATACTACATTCTAATACTTTTTGATCATAATATGTTTTGTGTATCTTAGTGCAGTCAAGGACTTGCAATGCATATATATTATTAATTATGGTTCATTTGTTCTATAAAACTGTGAATCCTTTGATCAAAAACTCATTTGATCTAAATACTAAACAATGAAGCTCATTTCACTGAAAATGTTATATACATTAGATCTATCCAAAAAAGCTTTCATGGGTGGGTGGGGGTGCAGCAAGCCCCCTTGCATTCGCCATGTGGGACACTTTTTCCTCCACACTGCCTAACGTAAATATACTAACTGCACAGTCGCACAACTGCAGAAAAAAAAGAATACCCCTGACACGCTGAATCACTGCTGACACACATACATTAATTTCTAGACAATGAGGTATGACTTAACAGTGGGAAGTAGCTGGGTACTAATAATGATTAGCAGAACCAAAATAACATACTGACCATACCTAGCAGCATGTAATGCAAAACACACTAATAAGACTAAAAGTACACCGTACTGCATGTCGCCATAAATGTATTCAAATCAGTTTAGCGCATTCATCTCTACAAAAATGATAAAAGGCTCCATTAGAACACTTCAACAAAAAATCCAAGTCAATTAAAATGCTTTAAACCTTATACATACATATGTAAAAACGTAAAAAATGCCAATCACAAACCCCACCTCATGAATAATTAATGTACATTGAAATGATGACAGCACCATAAGAAATAATAACATTGAAATGGAGATGTGAAGAAGCTAAGATGAATCCAAGGGGTTGCGAATGGGGAAACAGGCTGGAGTACAGAGAACTTGTATGACAACTTTGGTTAAATGAGATGAAGTTCCAAGGGTTTAATGATCACTTGTCTACCTCTAGTGTATTGAAATTAAGGGCTGCAAAATTATAAAGCCTCAGGTAAAAATTATTCATATTCAAATTTATGTTTTATATACATATCCACATATATTTTTAAACTAAAATTTTAAATTACATTAATTGCATTCATGCATTTCATTTTTAACTTTGTAAGTGTATCGCGGTACATATTTATTCTTCTGGCATAGGTTTTATAAAACTGGTGATTCATTCTATTAGATTTTATTCAAATGTAAATGTATTATCAAATTTTAGTATTCCTACTGGTATTGTTATTATTTCAATGTAGATTATTCAGGAAGTTGTGTTCTGACTGGTGTTTTTTATGTATGTACATATGAGACTTGGATTGTTTGTTGAATCATTCCAATGAAGTATCTTATCATTTTTTGCACAGACAAAAAGCACTAAACTTCTTGGCGAATAAATTCATGGTAACATAAAATACGGCATGTTTTGAGTTTTCTTAGTGTGTTTTGAGCTACACACTGCCTAGGTATGTTCAGTTTGTTATTGTGGTTCTGTTAACATTCTCTTTAGACTGACTAAACTCAGGGATATGCAGTCACAGAAATTGTTCACTCAGGTATCGGATTTCCTGTTATAACTCATGAATTGACTTTATTATTACAACAAATAGCCAAGTATGTATGTTCTAGTTTCTGGACAAACTTCCGCTTGACTTACTACAGAAACAGATCAACATGGAGAATACAGTTGTTCAAGCAATGCATGCTGAGGTGGTCCAACAGCATACTCATTTTAATGAAATGGTAATAACCAGCAAGACAACAATACAGCATCAACTAATTTAGAATCATAGCTTGTTACCCCGGAAGTTTTATGGGAGCTACAAAAGTGACACCTTAACAAATGTGAAATAAATAAATAAAAGGTTATGGTGACAGATAACTTGTGTAGTCAGCTGAGGCTAGTTGAAACAGAGTTACTTAAGTTACACAATGGTCAGCTTGACAACTCATATTTCAGAGAATGTTATAGACAACACCATGTACCAAAGGATTTAAGGTTTTGGAAGTTTCGTAATGGGGTGGAACCCAATTCAGTCTTTCCTAATGAACTTCTTGAATTGTTTGATATCACTGGTTGTAAAATGATGCAGTTAAATCAGATTACTTAAAGAGTGAAAGTAAGATATTGAGTGAGAATATTTTTAAATGACCTCATGTTTCTTTCATATGGGTTGGATTATTCTAATGTCTTTGCAAAAGTGGATAATCAGACAAAACTGATGCATAAAAGCAAAGAGATTAAACTTCTTGGGTATAAGAGAGAGTATCAGGAGAAACACGCTTATCCATTACCTTTAACATCTACACATAAAATGGATATTCAATGAAATTCTAACACTATTTACAATGAGAGATATGGGGATATTAATCATGATTAGGATAAGCTTAATACTTTTGAGACACCAGATCATGGAAGTTTCTTTTGGATCTAATGGTACTTCCAGAGGTCAGAGATAATATTACAGAGACAATTCAACAATCAAGCATCTCAGAGCAGACACTTGAATGGCAATTTTTTTTTTTTTTTTTTGTGGGAAAGGATGTGGCTATTGCAGTGGAAACTGAATCAGTCCACATTAGGGAAGGTACTGTTCTGATATAATTTTAGCAGCCTGACTGTGACAGAGGATAAAAAAAAAAATAAAAAAAGATTTTACATTTATGCCCACTTCTAGGTTTCACACTGCAGAAATTTTAATTGAACTTAAATTGTTTAGTAAAAAATTAAATGTTTGTTTAATGTGTGGTAATACAAATGGAATCAATAACACTACAGATTGCAAGGAAAGAAAGAACATTTTAACCCACCTATTCATCCTCTAGCATGACATTTAAAAGGTTTTGTGAGGATGATTTTAGAAAATAAAGGGTGCAAAAGAGATGGCTTAACAACTTGGTATTTATTGAGCTGAAAATGTTAATGGATTTGGCAAATGATCCTGATATCAGTCATAAAGCCTGATAAAGATGAGAGTATGGTTAGAATGACTTTTCTAGATTATTTGACTATAATGGTATCAATTTTACACGATGATAAGATTATAAATATGTATCATGTACTAAAAACTGTTACCACAGTACAAGGACAAAATGATTGACTTCAACAATTGGCTAAGCTTCTGGTGTCATTCTAAGGGGATCCAGTATTTGTTTGCCTGGTACGACATGATCGACAGACCACGATGCTTTGCCAGAGATGGCCTGCACCTTTCGCCCTTGGGATTCCGGATACTGGCTAAGGCTCTTGCCACTGCTATAGTGCCTCTTTTAGGCAAGGTTCAAATGATAAATTCACCACTGTAACAGGTACAAGCAAGCCATATCTGAGGGTAATGCTACTCAATGCTAGAAGTCTAAACCTCAAAATGCACTCACCGGAGGCACTCCTTAAAATGGAGGACATCAACATCTGTGCAGTGAAAGAGACCTGGTTCAAAGCTCCAGAAAGCAACCCTGCATTTCCAGGCTATAATTCATACCACACCTTTCGGCCACCTAACCCGGAACGAAGCAATAAAGGTGGAGGCATGTCCATATTCATTAAGGATATCCACACCTCCAGGCTAGTTGCACAACATAATGCATTTGAGATTATCCAAGTGCAACTAACTCTGGGCAAGACCGCAATCCAAATTGTAGCTTGCTACAGACCCTCCACCATGCCCCAGGATTCCCACTCCTCATTTCTTGATACACTGGAAAGTATTAGGGTACAACCCAATACCCTAATAATGGGCGATTTCAACTTTCCCACCATTAACTGGGAAAACTACTCACGTACAAACCCTTTTGCTCAACGATTTCTGGAATTCATAAATTCCAACGCCTTGGATCAACTTATTCACACCACCACCAGTGGCAGCAATATCCTAGACCTGGTCATTACCAACATGGGCAACCAGTGTTCCACACCAGAGGTCAATCCTCGTTGGTCAAATCCAACCACAATCTAATTACCCTAGACATCCACATCCAGCTCCCACCCCCAATTAGGGAAACCACCGTAAAAAACTTCTCCAAAGCCAACTTCACACTTCTTAAGACAGAAGTGGCAAACTTCATGACACCCATGCATATGGACAATAGAGGTATGACTGCTGAATCCTACACAAATGCACTTTATAAGCACTTACACTAGTGCATGGATCATGCTATCCCTAATAGAACCAAGATGCTATCCTCCAAAAAAAGGAAGCCAATCTGAAGGTCCTCTGCCATAGACAAACTCTACAACAGAAGAAAGAAACTGTTGCAAAAAAGAGTAAAATCCCATGACTAGAGTAACTCCCTGGTCAACCTCAGTAAGAAGCTGAGATCCCTCATAAAATCCTCCAAAGCTAGTTACAAAAAAAAATTGCCACTGACTCTAAAGACAACCACAAAGCATTCTATAGCTATGTCAAGAATCTCAATGGCAAAACTCAGATCTGCTCTGAGTTACAGCACAATGGCACTAAATATACAGAACCGACTGATATTGCCAACATCCTGGCAGATAGGTTCAGTGCTAACTTTTCCCCCCTTTCACCCCCTAGAGGGCCCATCTCTATACAGGAAGAATGCAAAGTTCCTGTAATCACGGCTGCACAGGCAAAAAACACACTCTCAAAAGCCAAGAACACAGCATCCATGGGACCTGACAATATCCCAGGCTGCGTTCTACATGAACTAAAGAATGAACTGGCACCCTACCTAAGTACTATGTTCAATCATAGCCTCACCTCAGACTTTGTGCCCACTGAATGACGCACCGTGATGGTTATCACACTCAACAAAGGGGGAGCCATGACAGACCCCGGGAACTATCGCTCCATTAGCCTGACAAGCCTCGTCTGCAAGGCCATGGAATGTATCATCATAGAACTCATAAACAAAGACATTGTTAATCTCCAAACTCTGGACCCTACCCAGTTCAGGTTTGTAAAAGGCAGATCATGTCTCCTAAACCTGATTGACTTCTTTGAAGCAGTCACCAAAGCCATAGATGAGGGTAAGGTGGTTCACACAGCTTAGCTAGATCTCGCCAAGGCTTTCGACACCATCCCCCACTCTGGAATTATAGATAAGCTCACTAAACTAGGTATAAATCCCTATGTCACAAGATGGGTTGCCAACTGGCTCATGGACAGAACCCACACTGTGAAAGTAGCAGAATCCAAATCCGACTTCAGACCAGTGACAATTGGAGTACCACAGGGTTATGTCCTGGGTCCTCTCCTGTTTGGTATCTACTTCTCTGAAGTACGGCTAACACTGAAGGTCTTTGACTAACAAAGTTTGCAGATGACTGCAAACTAGGAGCCATAATTGAAACTCCTAACAATGTGAACATACTACAAAAGGGCTTCACTGAGACAGATGCCTGGTGTCAAACCCATGGCCTGAAGCTCAATGCCAAAAAGTGTATTGTCATCCCCTTTGGTAAAAACTCTGTCCCCATGAACTACCACATAGCTAGTAGTCTACTTAATGCCAAAAATGTGATAAGAGACCTAGGGACACAGGTGGACAGTAGTCTCTCCTTTGATAATCACATCACCACAGTGGTCAGGAAATCCTTCTACATGGCTCACCTCATCACAAAAGGTTTCTCATCCAGAAAAAAAAGAGGTCATTGGTCCCCTCTACTCATCACTCATTAGACCCATTATAGAGTACAACACCCCTTTTGGTATGTACCTCACAAGACAGCTACAACAGTGGAAAGTCCACAGAAATACCTCACAAAGAAGATTACTGGCCTCAAACAGATGCCCTATGCAGACCGTCTCAAAAAACTCCAGCTTTACTCCATCTCATATCGCCTACTCAGAGGTGATCTCTGCCTAAAATACAAAGCTATGTCAAACCCAGAGCTGTTGGACATGCTCCACTTAAAGAAATCCCAATCCCTCCGAGCTACATGCTCTAAGGACCTAAACCTTGTCACCATAATAAACAGAGCATGCTGGAGGGATAGATTCCTGTCCCAGAGACTTCCCATACCCTGGAACAGACTACCTATCTATGTCAAACAGAGCTCCTCATTAGCACTCTTCAAGAAAAATCTTGATGATTGGATGGGAAATAGGAAATTCACCCCGGGGATCACTTCTGTGGCTCTGCTCGACAAGGGCACAGGAAAATAATTTTCTTGGGTGGCGAAAGCCAGGGTACATTTTTGCCTAAGCTTATATAGGCCCTAGGGCCAATAGCCTAGTACCTACCTATGAATCTATGGAAAAAAAAAAAAAAATATATATATATATAGACTGTAACTAAATATACATGTTCATTGTATTGTAAAAAATGCCAGGAGTCCTGTCAGCAAAAACATTTTTTTTATTTTATTATCTATATAAACTGCAAAAGGTTCAGTTTTTGACCTTCCTGCTGCAACAACAGATCTCATAGGAGGATCTAATGGGCTTATACATATCTTACAAATCCTCCAAAAAATTCAAAATCAAAGGTTTAGTAATTTTAAAAATTCATTATCTTCTTATTTTGGAGTAGCCTAAATATATGGACCTACTTCGTTTAAATGAAAGTACGTTATAACAAATCTAACTTACCCTAGCTGATTCCACTGAAACCTCTTCATAACGAATGCACAGACTGCAGAATTCCTTTACATGTGAAAGGAACTACTTGGCCAGTCAAACACTCCTAATTTCTCAGCATCTCTGAACATCAAATATAATGGATTCATTAAGCTTTCTTCAAAAATATTAAAAATCTCAGAAAGGATCTGTCCACTATGGAATTTCTTATAGCCTGAGTAATTTCAGAGATATTAATCTACCTGGACAGTTGCTGTTTAAGCACACCAGAAATTTTCCCACATTAAGGAATTGAACATACTTCCATCTGCCAATAGTTTGTGATGGATCTGGTGTCATACACAGTGGGAAAGCTCCCTAGCAAAACTGTTATTCATCTCAAATGGGTCAGCTGTAGTGTTCCCTTCTGGTGTACAGATATGCATGATTTCTTTCTCAGCAATTCCTAGCTAAAATTTTATGAGATTTGATAGCCTTCGCCCAATAAAACAGTTTATACTATTCTTATTCCTGCAGCATTAGTGGCACTATATACCTTCTGTATATTTACAAGAGTTTGATGCAATAATTTATTACTATAAAGAATGTACTTACAGTTTCAATGCACCAAGACAATCTGTTGTTCATTTCCTTCTAAGTATGTCTTAACTTATCTGCCTTGACTAACTGTCTACCCCAAACTTCACTTCTAAGCTTTTCATAAAACATATCCATTTATCAGTCTGCCTTACAGAACTCTGATCGTCTTGGTCCCAGTACATTTTGATCTGAGAAGTCAGGAGTTGTATTTTATGTCTGTCTTTAAACCATGGTAAATCCATCCTCCATTGATGTGAAGGGCAGTGATAGGATTCAAGTTCAACAGAGAAGAGTGCCATGCTATGATCTGACATAGGGCAGTCACTATTTGTATTTGGCATGTTTTTGACAATAAGTATTATGACAGGAGGAGCATATAATTTCATATAATTTCTATTTGTATTACCAGTGCTGTAACTAAAGTAAGTGTAATCTTTCATGGTAGGATTAAAAATTATCCAACCATCCAGTAAATTCTAATTTCCAGACAGTTCTACCAGGAACTTAGTCACCCTCCGTGTTCTATTAGCATCTGTCGTAACTTTTCCATAGCTTGATCAAATATTTTATAAAAGTCCCCTCCAAAAATGATGGTGTCTTCACTATGGAATTTCTTTCTCAACCTTAACCATGCTGTATTGGCATCATTATTAGGTCCAGAGACATTAATCAGCCAAAATCTTTTATTTTGCCATTTTATCTTCATTATAATCCATCTTCTAGTGAGATCCTTATGAATTGTTTTCACAACACTTCCAAACCACTGGGCTAATAATATAGAGACTCTGTCTTTATCTGACTCTCTTTTCTACAATAAACCCAGCCTTCCATATATTAGAAACAATATCTTCATTCTGTACTGTTTTTAGTTTGGTTTCCAGTAAGAGTACAATACCACAGCAATAAATAGGATGTGCTGGAGGGATAGATTCCTGTCCCGGAGACTTCTCATGCTTTGGAACAAGATTCCAATCTACATTAGGCAGAGCTCCTCACTAGCACTCTTCAAGAGAAACCTTGACGAGTGGATGGGAAACAGAAAGTTTACCCCGGGGATCACTTCAGTGGCTCTGCTGGACAGAGGCACAGGGAGCTAATCTAAGGGGGCAGAGCCAACACATTCTGGCTAAGCTTATAAATGCCTTCGGGCAGACAGCCTAGTACCTACCTATACTTAGAAAGCCAAGTACATACTGCTTTAGTTTGTAATAGGTTGAAAGCCCTTTTACATTCTCAGGTGTCATAACTAATGGCATATTGCCAATTGATATGACATCATAACTAATTTTGATAATAATGATATCAATCAAACTTCAACTAACCAGATGACTAGAACAATATAATGCAGGTTAATCCACTAACACCTTTTGAAGGTGTTCCCAACTTAGGTTTATAGGTGAGTACTAGGCAATGAGTCTACAGAACATTTCAAGCCTAGCCAAAAAAAACTATTCAAAATTACCCTCCAGCCTCAAAGAGGGCATTGCAAGATGGAAAGGAAGTGAATTGGAGGCTGCCCCTCCAATTACCTATGTTTACCTTGAAGGTGACAAGGGTGCTACTCTACTTGACATGAAGTGGAAGTTTATTCCAGAGGTGAGGAATGCCATAAGATATGAATCTACAATGCCAATGTGTCTTGTTTATCTGCCGATGAAGGTTTAGTCCCTTTAACAGAGCATTTGATTTACCATTAGTTCTGCAAAGGAATAGGAGCTAAAATATGGTTGAATCTTTCATGGCATAAAAGGTTAGACATAGATCTCCACACAGGATTCTCTAGGACACTGAGTACAGAGAAAGAGCTTCCAATCATTCCTGATAAGTAAGATTTTTGAGACCAGGAATCCTTTTAGTTATAAATCTCTGCGGTCTCTCAAGCTGAGTGATATATTTAGATAAATACATGGCAAAAGTAGCATTATATTCAATAATGGGTCTGAAAAGATATATGAAAAGAGGAATTAAGACTTCTTTGGATCTAATGGGGATACCTTTGGAGTGTAGATGAGCTAGATAAAAGACTTTCTGAACTACTGTGGAGACATTCTGATCAGATGATAAGGAATTATCAACTCTTAGTTACCCAGATCCCTTACAATAGTTTCTGATTGGAGGGGGCAACAGTCAAACTGCTTTATTTACCAGAATGAACTATGCTACATTTTTTTACATTTAGTTTGAGATCATTCTCCTTGGGGTGGGAGTTTGGTATAATGTTTAAGGTGTTTACCTTACAGACAGAAGGTGCTAGGTTTGATTCTTACAGATGGTAATTGGCTTGGCGTAAAATGGCCCACAAGGGCAGTTAGCCTAGTAGTAACCTATGAACCCATTGTTAACATAGTCTAGGTCATGTTGTAGCAACTGTGAGTCCGCTGAAAATCAAATAACAAAACCCATTTACAGTCATCTTCAAACATAGTTAACCATAAGCCAGAAGTGCTGGTCTGATAAATATATACCAAATAGGAGAGGACCCAAAAGTGAGCATTGTGGTATACACCACTAGTAACCTTTTTTGCTTTCAGAAGTGGTACATGCTACTCTAACCACATGGGTTCTATCAGACAGCCAATTAGCTATCCATTGCACAATATAACAATTTTTAGATTTTTCAAGACTATAAATGCTTGCATGGAGAATAGTATCAAAGGTCTTTGCTAGGTTTAGATATGCTGTATACCTAATGTCCACTGCGAAAGTTATGTTTTCAAAGAAATTAATGAAGTTAAAGTGGTAGAACCTTCCTTTTATAAAACCAAATTGATGAGGTCCAGAGTTAAGAGATTTTTCAATGTCCATATTAATGAAATCTGAGATAATGTGCTCCATAGCTTTACATATGAGGCTAGTTGGACTAATGGGTCTATAGTTATCAGGGTCCATGGTTGGTCCACCTTTGTGTAATGGTATTACAATGACTATTTAACAGGCTTCACAAATATAATCAGTAGAGAAGCTTAGATTAAATAGGTTATATAGGGAGTCAGAAAGGCCATATTTAGCACTGACAATTGGGCAACTGGTATGTTGTCACGGACCATGGATAAAGTATTCTTAGTTTTTAAAGGGCTGAGAGAAGTTGTTACATAGTAATTAAACAGGGTGACTGAGAATGTGGAACCTGTGAGAAAGGTATAAATGCAAGTGGAGTAAAATTAGCCCTTCATTTGCTAGCTAGGATATTAGCTGTTTCTTTTGTGTCATAGAGTGTAGTAGTATTATTATAGACTTGTTCTGAATATTTTTGGTGATGGCTCTAAACTTTCTGACAAAGTTAAAGAAGATTTCCAGTTATTTTTGGTTTTAGTGGCTACTTTAAGTTCATACTCAGCTTTGAGTTTCCTAATGGTTTCTTCAAGCAATTTGTTAGATTGCTTAACTGTGCTCTTAAAGTAGGTAGATTGAGATATCTTATAAGAATTAAGCACTTTCTTTCTCTTGTTAAATAATTTATTTATCTGGAAATTCCACCATAGGGATTTGCTTTTAAACTTCTATTTATATTTGCTGTGAATAGGGACTGTTTTATCAATACAACTATTTAAGTGGGGGCAAAAGTCAGAGGGATAGGTATCAACTCTGGGAATAGGACCATTCAGAGGAGGGGGATTACCACAGAATTTAATTATGTCATCAAGTAACTGAAGAACATTTGCTTTTGAGAAGTCCCTAAATACCGAGCTATTTGCAGCGGAAGTATCACTAGTTTTAAAGGAAAAAAACTGGAAAATTATTGCCTGATTTAACAAGACATGATGATACATATGGAGACGTATAAGACGTGGTTATATTTGTGACGACTAGGTCCAGCATACTGGGGACACTACTAGGTTGGTTGTGAAAGAGAGTTTGCATTTATAATGTCAAGGGAGAGCTAGGCATGCTGACCATTGGCAGTGTAGATTAGCCAGTTTATTGATGGATAGTTGAAGTCTCCCTTTATGAAGGTCTTGATTTTAAAGGGAATTTCAACTAATGCATTAAGATAGCTATCATGCTTAGAAAGGGGAGATGCAGGGTGTTCTATAGCTAGCCATGAAATGGCAATTAGTCTTGTTTAGGGCGACTTGGACTTCTAGGAGTTCAGCTATGGTGCCCCAAGGAATCTGTCATGAGGTCATGATATCCATGACAAATACTGATACTCCCCCACAATTGTCAGTGGGTCTGAAGACAGGATAGGCATTATACCCAAGAGTAGACTATTGCTCTGAAACAATGTTTCTGTATCCACACATACATGAATGTATTCTAGTTGCAGTAATACCTCAAGTCTGGGCATTTTTTGTAAAGATGCATGGCATTGGAAGAGCCATATTAATGTGTTCCTACCAAGCTGAAATGTCCATCAGATGGACTCTGCCTAAAAATGGGGATTATGGGAACAGCAAAGACTTTAGTCAGAATGTAAAAATCTTAGTAAGATAGGTGCAGACCATCCTTTACAAAGCAGAAAGGCTTGTGAGCCACCTTGTCCCAAGCTGAGAAGTACTGCATCCTCTAGAATGATACCAGCTACAAAGTCAATTATTAAAGCCAATTATTTAGTCTTTGAATCTCGGCATCATTCTGGGTGATGGCCGAATACCTCTCAAGGCCAGTGTCTTTCCAGCCTCAGACATACACATAGCAAGCTCAATCACATCCTTTGTATATCCCGCTGGGTAGAGTGTCTAAGGTCACTCACCTCCACATGGACCACTATTAGGTCACAATCATATTTGTCGGGATGAAGGGCTCTAAGAGCCCTTGTTACATCTCAGATCTTGGCTCCAGAAAGACAAATATCATCCTATTCTTATACAGCCTGGTGAGTTCATCCATTTGCCTTACAATAGAGTCACGTATTACTAAAACATTATCATGATTTAAAGTAGTCTCAGTGGACCAAGCATGGGAGGCTTACGCAGTGTTTCCTTGACAAGCACAGTATGAATTGGTTTAGTGGAAGTGTTCTGTGCTGTATGTGTATATGCGTTGTGCTTACTAAAGGTGAGAAGGTAGCCTCCAAGTTAAGTAAATATTTACACCTCTCACATACTGAATCATTGTGAAGTATCAATAAAGTCTTTTCAGTAAGCACGAGGTAGTTACTGCACTACCTCAAAATTCCTAATGACATAAGGCTGACTACAAAATGGGAAGCAGCTGACTGAGATTCCATACTGTCCAGTACAGATGAAGGGGTGCAGGACAGCTGAAGGAGCTGCCATACTGTCCAGTACAGGTGGGGTATAGGACAGCTGACTGAGGTCCCATACTGTCCAGTACAGATGAAGGGGTATAGGACAGCTGACTGAGCTCCCATACTGTCCAATACAGAGGAAAGCTGACTGAGATTCCATGCTGTCCAGTACAGATGAAGGGGTATAGCATAGGTTAAGAAGAGGACAACTGACTGGGCTAGAAAAAGGTGCTAAACTAGGACATGGCTAAAGGATAACATAATGAGCTGTGACTGCTGCAGAAGATGCAAGGTACACAAATTAAATGTAAAAGTGACAGACTATGGTAAAGTCAATAAGGAAATCAGTAACAGTGGCAAAGCCAACCAAATAGCTTTACCCAGTAGGCTAATATGGTCCTACCTAGCCAATAAAGACAATTAACTATGGGTAGTATAATTCAATGGATCCATATGCACCATTATATAATAGCTATATATAATGTAAATAAGCAGTTTCAAGGGCAGTAACAGCATAGCAGTTAGTCAAGGTAATAAAGGTATATCACAAATAACCTTGTACTCTCTACAGTTGTACTATAGAGCAGTACTTTTAAACATCATAATGCTATAATAATTAGAACAGTGCAACAATACCAATGAACAAAACGTGCAGTAAATTACTGAGATAAGTACAGTTGTTTTTTTATATACATAGCACGAGAAACAGACAACACTGCAGTATTATCTTAACTAATGCCAGTAGTAAGAGTACAAAAGTAACAAGGCACAGTTGTGCATTATTATTTAAATTTAGTGCCATTACAGTCAGCAAATGCAAAGTGAACAGCAGTACAATACCAACAAGCAACAAAAGAGCAATGCCATTTAAACCCGACAACACAACTGCAGAACAAATGTGGCGATTTCAGCAGTGTGTTTAGAAGTGCAATTAGTAAGTTAATAGCATACAGTATTTCCCCTGTATGAAATATGACAGCATAAAAGTCAGTCCCAGTAGTACAACAAAGTACGTATTATAATGCCTAGGGCCAGGTACCACTAGGCTGCTCCAATTAGTTTACAAAAAGAAAACCATCCTGAAGCAAGTAATAATGAGGTTGGTCACTCCCTTTAACCTATCATGACTCAAATTATGCTGCCTCAACATCTATCACATCCTAATATGTAACTATCTTTATATATGGTCACATACCCTAACCTATGCAATGTATTCATTCATAGACATTTCTGAATATCTCAGCAATAACAAAACTTTATAAAATAAATAATAATAATAATGCAACCTGTTATACAGTATTCAGTAATTCATTGGGTATATTTGCATCAGAATTCTGCATAAACTATACATTAAAAGAAATATGAAAAGTCCTATTACCAGATGACTAAGTATTTAAAAATGTTATATGCAACCACTAATAGCAAAAACAAACCAAAACCATGAAATAATTAGATGCTCAGTTATCCTAAAACACTGAAACACTTTATTAAAACAATAAACAGAAATGTGAAATCTCTAGCGCCTCGGCTGTTAAGCCTTTACTGAGTATAATTTCATTTTCCCATACACCCCTTAAATATCCACACCAATTTTACAATTACATAATTAAACAATTAAAACAATTACAAATCAATTAGAAAAAAACATTTCCAATTACATTCCATATTAAGGCCTCTAGGGGATAAAGTATTGAATTTCAAAATAAAAATTGATTCCTTTTTCCGCAGATTCTTTTTTATATCACATACATTTATACATTCATTATTAATTTCTTCCAAAATAGTTTCTTGTAATCCCAATGGATTATCATTATGAAATCTTTGAAAGTAAAGGGCTATAGGACTTTCCACCCTACCACTTTTGATGTCCCTAATATGTTCTGTTAACTTTGCAGAAAAACTTCTTTTGCTTTCCCCTATACAAAATTTATTACATAGACATCTTAGAACATATATCACCCCCTCACTTTCACACCCAAAAATATCTTTTTCCTGAAACTTCTTCCCATTAATTTCTAAAACACTATTAACTATAAATTCACAACATGAACACATCCCACAAGGAAAAATTCCTTTTAACTTAAATTCATCGTTTCTCTTCACCTTAGGCATACTAAATCTACCATGCACCACAAAATCTTTAATACTTCTTCCTCTCATGTAAGAAAATTGAGGTTGATTTTACTAATAAAATCTAAATTTCTACATCTCTCCAAAATGCCCCAAAAATATTTCACTAAACTGATTAACATCTCAGAAAATAAGGTGTATTTCATAACCAAAAATATTTGCTCCTGCACCTCTATTCTATTGCCTATCCTTCCTATCCCCTCTCTCATATACTGATCACAACCACTCTGTCACTCACATAATCTCCTAATACCATCCCAAACTAACTCTCTTTCATATCCCCTATTACAAAATATTTGGTTGGCTTTCCCTACTTCTTGTTGGCAATCATCCTCATCACTGCATAATCTTGTTATTCTTAGGAACTCACCATAAGGTAAAGATTTTAGACCGTGAGGAGGGTGACAACTTTGACCATGTGAAATATGATTATACTGTTCAAAGTTTCTAAAGATTTTTGTTTTTATAGTGCCATTAACCATACCTTCCATTGAAATGTCTAAGAAATTCCCTTTTATTCCCACCTGTAAGCCATAAAGACAAATACCAAATTTGTTCCTATGTAAACCTTGTATAAATTCCCCTACAATATCCCTGCACAAATAAAAAATAAGTTGTCTATAAATCTAAAATATTTAACAACTAATTTATTTAAATAATCAATATTATAAATATATACACATTCATATAGGCCCATAAATAAATTTGCATACATGGGGGCAAATCCTGCACCATGGCTGTACCCTGAAGCTACCTATATAGCTCCCCTTTACATTCAAAAATTATTATTCAAAAAAAAAAGAAACTAATTCCAAAATATAATGAGTTTTTGGGATATCCCCTAAAAATATAATAAAGCGTCCATGCCATGTATGTGTTTTATACTTACATATAAACTCACCACATCTACAACTATAAAATACATGTTATTAGTTCATCTTATATCATTTATTTATTTTTTTCCCATAAAATCAAACAAATCTTTAATATATGATGGTAACTTGACAACTTCAATCAATAAATATTTGTGTAGAAAACATGATAAGTTATGAGTAAAAAATTCACATACTGACATGATAGGATGGCCTGGTGGGTCCTTTCAACTTTTATGAATTTTGGGTACACAAAAAAATAAGCCGTGGTACAATTTTTTACTGCTGAATTTATATTGCGCATCCTCAAAAGAAAAACACTTTAATCTCAAACCCTTATTCAATAATTCCTTATATTCATCAAGTGCCTTAATGTAAATTTCTAACCCTATCTTCTCATATACTTCACTATTGTTTAAATGCTCATAACACATTTTCAAATATTGTATGAAATGTAAAACAACCAACTTGCCCCTTTGTCTGCTGGTTTAAATACCAATTCCCTGTTCTGACTCAAACACTGCAAACTTTGCCACTCTTTTTTTACTTAAAATGTATTTAATCCCAGCTCTGTTCTTATAAAAAAGACTATACTCCTTTTCCACAGTATAATTTCTGTTGTATAACATCATTCCTGAAAGGGGGTATAAATTTATTTCTATAGGTTATACCTTCAGCATTAAGCTTACAATAGGCATTAGATTCATGTTCTGAGCTGCAGGAAAAAAAGCTTTTCATCACTAAATTTGGACTCACTACAATTACATTCCACCCTTTCAATACTTTTTTAACTTCCTTAAAATAATCCTTTAAATGTAATTTTCTAATAAGTTTAAAAATCTCACATTTAATTTCATGCCTCCTAGGCAAAGCTATAGGGATAAATTTCAAACCCTTATTCAAAACAGAAATTTCATCACTTGAAAAAATAAAACCCGACAAATTAACTATATAATCACATTCAGTGTTCTTCACATAAGTCTGTTGTTTAATTGCTTCAATACCATTTACCTTGTTATCTTGTATACAAATGCTAACACCATATTAAACTGGAGGGAGGCATACTTTACCTCATTGTTAAGCAGATCATCAGGAAGATTGTAGTCGAACAGTTCACTAAATAAGAAAAAAAAAAGAAAAAAAATGAGTGTTCCTATCATTAGGTCCACATATCCAACATCATGTTCATGTGCCTTGGTCTTCCTCTTTTATCATCATATCATGTACTTCACCACTCAGGTTATACCAATTAAGTTGCATTCCATCATAGATTCATAGATTAGTACTAAGCTAACTGCCCTTGTGAGCCATTTTAAGCCTAGCCAATTATCCCTTGTGAGACTCAAACCCTGCACTTTGTGTTTGTAAGGCAAACACCTTAACCATTAGGCCACCCTCCCAACAAACATATCTTCACTCCCCCACTTGACATTTTTAGCATTAAAAAGAGAGAGAGACAGAGAGAGAAAATGAGAAACTTTGTGCTAGCTCTCAGGTCATTAAACGTTCATTGAAGTATCTGCATTGGTATGATCAGCCAGAGCAGATGATTAGGATATCCAACACTTTTCTATTTCCTGCAGTTCTGGAGATAAAGCCTGTCCACTGAACTCCATGGTCAAATTCATCCGCACCCAGCTGTGTATTGAAGAAGGGGTCCCACTGATAAATCCAGTGGTTTGAATAACTTATAATGGGCACCCGCATAATGGTCAGGTTTTGAGTTAAGCTTGTTCAATGTTTTCCTGTTTTTAACAGCAGGGTATTTCATTTCTGCCCAATTGTTTGGTCTAGCATGTTTCTTGGCATCAGTGCATATAGTTTTTTTAATATCAGTGTTGGATTTGTGATGGGAGTGTTGTCTCCCAGTCCCATTAAAACAAACCTTCCTCAACAGCAGGTAGAAAAAAATGGAAAGTCTGGATACCTTTAGTAAGTTGCAGGATAGCAGGGTATCTTAAGGAGACACCAAACTCCAGCTCTTATGCCCATCTCAAGAATGGAGCTAATACTTTGCATTTTGCAAAAAAAGTACTGCATTATAGTTCAGGAATATTGACTGATGACCAGCTACTTTCAAGTTATTGCCCCAATTCTCTAGCTTTCTGTAAGTTCTTCTTTCTTTGTCATTAAATTCCAAATATTTAAATATTAGACGTCTGGGGTGAACTGAATTTGTATTCTTAGTATGCACCCTGTCCAGCCATTCTATGATACATGCATGATTCTCACCTAGCAGACTTTTCAGTTCCTGTGAAATAATGTCTTGTACATCCTTCTCCTCCACTTGCTCTGGCAATCTCAACACATGTGAGCTTGTTCTGCCCATATCAATTTTCAGACTTGTCTGCTTTAACCTTTGTCTGTCCAACATGAGTTTGTAGGTCCACTGTGTTCTTAGAATGGGTTCTTACAGTTTATTGTTGTGCCATAATTTCATCTTGCTATGTTTGAATGGGTTGCTGGATGTTGGACAGTAGCTGGTCACGCTCTATGACCATTTCTTTAATTTGATAAGCATCCACAATAGTTTGGTGCAGAAGCAATATGATTATTTGTAAAGCATGACAGATAGCTTTAATATCATTCTGCACTGTTTCCATGCCATCCACTATTATCAGCTGTTACAGCATATCAGAGAATCTCAGTCTCACAGAAGTCCTTTATTATCACTCCACAGAGGTTAAAACCACCTAAGCTAGATGTTATACATTTTAAAAGGTATATTACCAGGATTTTAAAGTTGCAGAGGATAATTCAAGTGCAATGATGCTGAATTTCCTGTATTACATGGAGGAGCAGAGAACTAAGCCATCTCGTAATGTCTGTGCACACCCTGTAGTGAGTATTGTTGCACTAAATGGGAGGTGAGACAACTGCACATGTAACTATTGTGAATACTGCTGCAATAAATAGTAATATGGTTAAGTATTGCGTCAGTAAATATGATTATGGTGTGTATTGCGTAACTGAACAAACTGAGTTCTTAAAACCTGATGATACTGGTAGGGTAGTAAGCAGGTTACTGATTATAGCATTAAAAGATAAATTGATATAATAAAAGCATATAACTGAGATAGAATGCAGAATATTTTAATCATTATTCTATGAGTATCAGTACAAAATTCATGACTACCCAACATGGCATCATTGCATTTTATTACCATAGTGTGTGCGTGTGTTTGCCTTCCATGAAAGGTTGGGCGCTGGGCTGGCAACTCGAAATTGTAAAACTCCACTGCCAGTCATGAGCAGACAGGTGATCTGCTGTAGCGAACCCTAACCAGGAAAAAGCCGAAAGAAGAAGAAGCCATGTGATGTTCCTGCATGTTCTTGGCACAGAGAGCTCACGGATAAGGGTAATAGTGGCACTGAGAGCTCACTGACAGGAGAAATAGTGGCACAGACAGCTCACAGACAAGAGTAATAGTAGTACTGAGGGCTCACAGGCAGGGTAATAGTGGCACTGACAGCTCACAGACAAGGGTAATAGTGGCACTGACAGCTCACAGACAGGAGTAATAGTGACACTGAGAGCTCACAGTCGTGGGCACTAGTCGCACTATGTAAGAGTTTTACTATACCTCCCATGGAGAAGGGAATGTACAGTGCAGTGTCAGCCTCATCATGTGCTACAGCTGTTAGGACCAGCCAGAACATATGGCTGTAGCTTCCAGTATCCCGTCAGAGACAACTAACACTTGCTTGTCACACAAGCAGGCAGCATTGTACATTGAGGACTGTAGTACATTTATATTACCTAACTCAGTCTGTGATATACAACTAATGAATTCATACCACTCCTTACCAGCTTGTAATTGTTTCTTTTTCTGTATTTAAAATAGCTGATTAAAGACAGAGTGTATCATTAATGTACAATATGCCCTATGCATACATCTTACCTCCCAACAGGTAAACATTTTCTGAAAAACTAGTGATAAAAGGGTAAATATAATGTATAGCAGTATTTGAAACATACTGAGATAAGTTTTGCTTTTCAGCTTTTTGGACATGAATGTAGATCAAGTGGAAGAACTACTAAAGGAATAATGTTATCTGTCCAAATGCATACTTTGAGGTTCACTCTTCATATTCTACGGTGTCGTAATTGATTAAAAAATGGAATCAAAGACAAAATGTACTTCAAAACATTTTCTGCAAGTAACGTTAATATAACCATAAATATTATTTTGTCCTGAAGGTAGGGGATGCACAACATGCAAAACATATGCCTTAGTCACAATCCTTTGTGTCCAGTTGTTCAACTATTTTTTCAAAAATCATCATGTATATCAATTTTCCCTGGAATCCTGTATTATAAATAGAACATTGTTTTGGTAAGAGTCCCAGGAGTGGTCAGTGGATCTGCAAGATGAACCACAGTAGAACAAAAATGGAAAATGATTAGTGCACAAAATCTGGTGGGGATCCTGGTAAGAATTCCATTGGGTGAGACTTAGTCATGTGAGTAAATAACAGGCAAAAATGGGCACTACAAATAATGTGCTTTTTTCTAAGAAACAAGAGAACCCAAGTTGCTGTGTTACAGACAAATGGACTATTTGAACTGCAAGCAGACTCTATACAAAAAGCCTACAATCAAAGGTAATAGCTGTCAGGATCTTATCGCTTATCAGCTTGTGGAGGCCAAAGTTAATAGAATTTTAAAAAGTTATGTGACTGCTGGAGCCATATATTTTGTACAGCTGTGAAATAGGAGTATAGGGTAATGGAAGCTCTCCTAACTTTTAAATAGGAATGGGATGTGCTTAGAGTTAAAGTTGTTATAATGATTGCTATATGTTTTAGTTAGTGATATGTGCAAAGTGCTAGGATTGCAGCTCAGCTTATTAGATGGCATAAAGGCTAGACATTTTCTACTTATTCTGCACAAGTGTTTCAGTCCCATGTGGCTGAGGTGAGGCCTTTATGTTGTAAGTCACAAAATATTGGTAAACTGCAGAATAAATAACTATACTGCAGCAAGACACTCTTGTTAGATTTATTAGTTCATTTCATAGGTCATAATGCCCCAGAGGTAGTATATAATTGCTTACAGGGTCTATATTACAATGTCGTACTTGTATAAGTTCAAATGCTGTAATATCAAACCCAAAAGTCTGAAATTCAAAAAAAGCAAAGCTACGGCACATCGATTTTTTTCCCAGGAAAAAATAAAACGGTGGGCCGTTTTCGGGGCTTTGCTATTTCCTCCACTCTGGTGCGATATCTGAGTTGGTATACTTAAGTAGGGGGTGTGGGGGGCATAGCCCCCCCAGTTTAGTTTAAGTTTAAGGTTTCATTTTTATTTTTTGTCACAGAACAGCAATTTTCTTTCCCTGGGAAAAAAAAATCACTGTTCTGTGTTTTCGTTATTATTGGGTTTTGGACTTTAGGGTTCGATATTACAATGTTCGAACTTATGTTAGTAAAATGTTGTGATATAGACCCTGCTTACATGGTGCTCTTACAGCTACTGCTACTGGCCCAGTGCCTGCATAACCAGTTACAGTTTGCTACCTTTTTATGCAACTGCATATTACAGAACTTGTTAGTGAATTTATTATTAAAATACTAAATGGAGCATTCATCCTTAACTACATTTTAAAACCAAAATATCTTCTTACTTCCACATTTTAGTTACTCACAGTCATAAGGTAACAAAAATAAATAAATAAATAAAATATGCATATAGACATCACTGAGACATTCTGTCATTAAATTTCACTTTATCCACTGGCTAGTTTGGCATGGGAACAAGAATTTATAGATAGTAACCAGTTATGCGAGTCCGGAAGACCATTAATGAGTCTAGCCCAAATTCCTTAATGCTCGAAACTCTGACTTGTCTATGGTCAGACAGTAAGCAAATGAAGGCTGAGGGAATCGAACCCTGTACCACAGAAAGTATCTTGTTAACAGCTCCAAGTGTTAAACCTCTGTGCATGAAAACAATGCTTCTACTACCCATTATGACCTTAATTAAAATACTTATTTCTGGGAATACAATCTGCAAAGATTTTCATTGCTTTGTTTTGCGGTGTGAGTTATAAAGGAAGTCTACAGCCTCTGTAAGTATTGTTTAGGCAGGTGCTGATGGAAGAGAAAAGGAAAGAAACTAGCCAAAAACCCATTTAAAAGAATTTCTTTAGAAAAAGAAGGAAAAAAAAACATCATTGCCAAGCAAACTACAAAGACCTGCCTGTAATAAAATTAAAGGTTATATTAAAACTGCAGAAACACAAGCACGCAGAATAAATAAAATGAGTAAACCAAATAATCAACCAATATCTTAAGGCAAAATCTATAATTTGAAAGAAGTGATGGATGTTATACTTGCAGACACTTAATGATTATGAAGTGAATGGCAGACTGCTGAGGTACAAGTTCTTTTAAAGTTCTAAAATAGAGTTTTGTGTTTTATTTGGAACTAGACAGTTTGTTCCGTATAGATGAATTTAAATTCCTGTCAAAGCTAGGAAAACCCCATATAACAGATGTGACAATCTGAGGTATTGCCATCTATGCCAGGAAGAATAGGTCAGTTCTTGCGTAACATATGCCAGCATAGTTAGCTGGAGTTTTTTTAAATAATTTTGTGTCATTTGACTATCACACTGACTTGTACAGATGTTTGTGTTAAAAATGCATCGACGGTGTTATTATAACTGATTAAATGTTTATGTAAACAAAGAATTCTGGAAGGGAAGAGTAGAGGTTTTTGAAATTGTTCTGTAATTTTCAAGTACTGCAACAGATCTTAGCAAAGCTCTAAATGTGTATTGTCCCAGAGTCAGATGATCAAATGTGATATCATTCTATAACCTACACTGAGTGGATGGAACTCACACAGCAGCTTGTTTTGTTTTCTTTTCTTTTGAAACCTGATATATAAAAGATCTATGACAGTTATCACAGTCAGTTAATTGAGTTCATTTCAGTTAGTTGGAAGCTCATCCCCTTGCCTTGTGGAAGTAAGCATCTTAGCATCTTATCTTGCCTTGCTGTATTAATTAAGTTAGCTAGGGAACAGTTATTCTTTAGACAGTGAGGAAATACAGTGTGATTACATTAGTAGAGTTTTTCGGGTCTACTTCATATGATTGAAGGACCATTTGATCGAAACCCATTTGATCAAAAGTTCATTTGATCGAAACCAGTATTCAAGGCATAAAACTGGGATTTGTCCCCCTCCCCAATGTCGTGCGACCCTGGAGTTGGTATATATAGTTAGGGGGGTGCGGGGGGTGCAGCCCCCCACATTGGAGGGGTGTGGAGGCAAAGCCCTCCACCCAGTTTTCTTTAAAAGAAGAAAATAAAACAAAAAGTACAGATTTTAAAGGAAAATAGGTGGGGGGGCTGCACACACCCCCCACACCCCCCTAACTATATATACCAACTCCAGGGTCACATGACATTGGGGAGGGGGACAAATTCCAGTTTTATGCCTTGCATTCTGGTTTTCAATCAAATAAACTTTCGATCAAATGGGTTTCGATCAAATGGTCTTACAATCATATGAAGTAGACCCAAGTTTTTCTGCATCTGTTTGAATCTGTCCAACTGTCTTATTTTTATTTCTCCAGTAATTGAAACTCTGATGTGTATTGTACTTTGATATTTAGTATTGTCATGTTTTCTATTTTATTATTTATTATTAAATATTTTATACCTTTCATTGTGGCTAGACTTTTAAAGAATACTTTTAACATCTTGAGAATACCTGTGCTTATTTTAGTGATGCCTTGGCCACTCCGAAAAGCCTGGCTGCTTTGGTTACACTATACTATTTATGTTATTATAGACTTTACTTGGTGTAATTGGATTCACTTGTAAGAGCCTGACAGTGGTTGACTGGTGGCAGCGAGATTACCTTATAGTCCGGGTAGAAGGGGTACAGCTAGTAAATCTGTACCAACCTTTTCCAGGAGTGTGTGTGTGTGTGTGTGTGTGTGTGTGTGTGTGTGTGTGTGTGTGTGTGTGTGTGTGTGTGTGTGTGTGTGTGTGTGTGAAAATCAAATAGCCAGGTGTGGGTGTGTCAGCTACTTGGAAATGGGTCACAGTGCTCCAAAGTAAGTCTTGTTTGAGATCTGGAGAAAGAGAGAGTCCAGTCCTGGGGGCATGTTCCCTGTGTGCTCTTGGGGGGAATTGTGTTTGATGCAGAGAGCTGCATTTAAAAATACTGTGCAAATTCATTCCTGTTTTTAGTGACCATCTCTTATCAGTGTCAGTGGTGAGTATGGAGGATCCTTGGTTACTGGCCCAGAGTAAAGAGAGGCTGTCACAATATATCTTATTTAGACCATCTTAAAATAAAACACTCACCTACTGATTCATTTGCCTCTCCAAGTCATTGTATTTAACATAGCCCTCTCTTTCATGACACATAACTCAACATTTGCCTTCATGAGCAGAGATATGTACTTAACTATTGATGACATAGCAAATCAAAACCAAGAAAATTTAAAGGTGTTACTGCTCAGTGCTAGGAGTCTAAAACAAAAAACTCCAGTCCCTGCAAGCTCTCCTCACCCTAGCGAATACTAATGTCTGTGCAGTCACTGAAACATGGTTTAAAGTCATAGCAGTACACCAGCAGTGCAAGGATATAATGCCTTCCACACATTTAGACTACTTACTACACAGACAAGGACTAAACCTGGATTTGTCTCAATTTACATCAAAAATAAATATACCACAAGGTTGGTCAAATGATGCATTAGAGCTTCTCCATGTTCAAATCACTATAGGTAAAAATCCCATACCACTTCTTTGCAAAGCTATAAGTCCCCCTCTATGTCCCAGGAAATCCATAACATGTATTTAAACTTATTGGAAACACTCATTGAACCCAATAGCATATTCATGGGAGACTTTAATAACCCCACTATTAACTGGGAATCATATGTGACACCTAATGTACACTCATAGAGATTTCTGGATTTTGTAAACACAAACTTCCTGGACCAGATTGTCAGTACACCAAACAAAGGTGCAACTATAATGGATCTGGTCCTCAATAATATGGGAGAGTGATGCACACCCCCAGTGTAATGTCTTTTCTACTAAGGTCAGACCATAAAGTAGACTCCTATAAAGCAAAAATAAAACCTGGAACCCCACTAATCCTGGAATATTTATAAACCACTCTAAGGCTAACTTCCCACTATTAATTGATAACCTGTCAAAATTACAAGCCCCCATAAACCCTGAGATCTCTGCTACCTATGCTGAACTGTTCACAGAAACCCAACACAGGCATTTTAATAGCTGTATTGATGCTGCTGTACCCACCAGGAAGAAGTACAGAACTAACTTTAAAAACAAGCCACCCTTGTGTAATCACAGCACTGATAGGCTGTATTAACAGAAGGAAAAATATCATGTCAAAAATTAAGAGTTGCTGCACCCAGCAAGATAAAAGCACTCTCATCAAACAAAACAAAACAACTAAGAGGACAAATAAGTCTACCAATGCCAAATATTAGGTAAATTTAGCTTCCCAGGCCTATGACCATCACAAGACATTCTTCAGCTATGTCCAGAACCTCAAAGGCAAAGCACATTTTTTTTACAGAGCTCATTGTTAACAGAGCTGCCTATACTGAGCCAGAAGATATAACAAACCAACTGACCAACAAATTCAGCTCCAACTTTTCCCCTCTTTCCCACTCAACCATCCCTTGGGAAATATCATCAAATATAACTCCCCTGCTATCACTATGGAACAGGTCATTAATGTTCTCTCTAAGTCCAAGGACACTGTATCAATAGGCCCAGACAATATCCCAGAATGCCTTTTAAATAGCATGAAACAGGACCTATCAGGCATTTTAGAATTGTTATTTAACTGTAGCCTCCAAAGAGGCTTCATGCCTCATGAATGGAAAATACCAACAGTCATCCCTCTGCAGAAAGGTAGGCCAAATACATACACTGAAACAACAGACCAAAAAGTCTCACTAGTCTCACATGCAAAGCCATGGAAAGAATTATCATGGAAATAATCAATAATGACATAACAAACCTCCACACATTGGAGCCAGCCCAATTTTGTTTCAAGGGCAGATCATGCATACTCAACCTGGTGGACTTCTTTGAGAAGATCATCAAAGCAATGGATGAGGGCAAAATGGTTCACACTGCTTACCTTGACCTGGCAAAGGCATTAGACACAATACCCCACTAGGGCAGTGTTGACAGTTTCAAACCTTTAGGTCAACCAGTGGATAGCCAGCTATGTCATAGACAGGACCCATGAAGTTAGAATTGGGGAGTCCACCTCTACAAAGAGGCCAGTCACAAGCATCGTCAGTCAAGGATTGGTCCTGGGACAACTCCATTTTGGCATTTACTTCTCTGAAGTGAAGGTCAATGTCAATGGCCTCTGGCTAACTAAATTTGCAGATGATTGCAAATTAAGAGCTGTCATTGAAACCTCCACTGACACAGGTGTTCTGAAAAAAGGGCTGACAGAGACAAATGACTAGTCTCAGAGATACAGTTTGCAGGAAGATACTGAGGAGATTGAAGCAAGGACTACACGATAAAGGTCATTAGCAGCTCATAATCTTAACCTACTGAGTTAAAAATGTCATCTGAAACATCTGGATAGCGATGAAGTCCTATGATTTCAAAATGGCAGCAGGCCACAGCCATAAAAGAACACCCATTAAAGCATACACTTTTCTTTATACCAGCAGGAGGAAGAACATGTCACCATGTGCTTTAAAAATAATTCTATGTTATGTGATTTTCCAAGTCCCAAAAACTTTCAAACAAACATTAAGTCAAGTTTGGGGGCAAAGTGATTATATAGTGATCCTCACAGAACACAGCCCCAGTGTTCAAACATATTAGATAAAAGTTTGGTAATTTAAATAAAGACTACAGCTGGTCATACGGAATTTAAAGTAATCTAGGAGCATTATGATAGTTAAAAAAAATATATATATATAAAAAAATAAAAGCTGTAAAAAGCTGTATACTACAGGCCTGAAATCAGCTGCAAAACATAAATTACCCCCATTTCCTCTAAAATCAAAAATCAGCTGCAAGTTGTAACATTTGTGTCACAGATCTGTAATAAATACCAGTTGACACATCCGGCTATTCTGCTAGAGTAAGCAGGTGCCTTGTTATTGTTCCTCATATTCATGTGAAGTAACTTGTCACGTGGCTGCAATAGCAAGTAACTGGGAACTAAGCCCATCTGCAGGAGATCAGGATAAAGGCTATAAAAGAAAGACTGAGTACAGCAATTTTTTAGATGTTGCTTCACTTTTCTGCAAGAAGTATAAAATAAGGAAAAGTATGTGAACTATTCTTCCAGAATCACAGACCATGTAAACAGTTAAGCTTATTTATAATTATCATAATGCTGTATACAGCAAGTTATTTAATGGAGTTTATATTGTATATCTTAAATGAATTAACCAGACTGCAATAAACAGCTTATTTCTTGTTTGTTTAAAAACTCCTGGTGCTGACTAATTTTTCCACTTATGTCACACATAAAGCCTTTCACATATTTTACAAAACAATGTTAGTTTCTTTGCCAGAAAGTTTTTTCTTTTTTCCTTTAAATTTGAATCAAACTATCCCACTATATCTGAACCAGATAAATCTCAGACTAGCTGTAAGATAATTATCCCTAAATACTGTTACTGTTTTCTTAGTTCTCAATAACAGAAATTATGAAAATTCTGTTGAATATACCCTCTAGCCTGATTTCAATGGGTATTCCATTGTGCGTGAAATGACGCAGAAGCATTCTACATCATCACTAATGGATGAAATGCATATTCTTAGTGCTGCATTAATATTTACATTCTTTTAAATTTTAAATTATTATAATTAACATTTTCTTATTTTCTGTTCTAGTACAAAATACTGACAGATTGCATGTCAGTCTACTGAACCTGTTTTGCTAACAGCTTTGTTAGCATATGGCAAATGTATTTTACTACTACAGTGCAAATTTCATTTAGCAATAAAGGTAAACAGAAACTGAAAGTCATAAACAGTGCAATTGTTTGAGTTTCTTCCCTTTTGCAATCCTATACATATGCAAACATGTTTTATACATAATTAAGCAATAAAAATGCCAGAGCTGCCAGATAGAGACTTCCATTAGTGCTTTATGTAACATTAATCAATACTGTCAGCTTCCTGCATCTTCAGAATGAGGCAGTATGAATATCAAAATGAGACATTTTCATTTTGTTTTTGCTGTTTACATCAGTTGAAAATATGCTTTCCTTGCAGCCTAAGGAGAACCAAAAAATAGAGAGTAGAGATGATCTGTGATAACTCATCTGCATGAAGAAAGGATCCTAGTCCTTGCCAGAGCTCAATCAAGGTCAAATGGGGCCCCTAGGCAGAGTAATAGATGGGGTCCCCCTCAAAGTAGTCCCTCCTGCAGCAATCCCCCCCCCCCCAGCAGCCCCCTGCCCAGCCATTCCAGTGTTCCATTACTTGGCTATTTCTCCCCAGTTACCATGAACACTGCTCAAACTTGTCAGTGTGCATACTACTATCTTATTTACTTCTACAATGATTACACATATTGAAATGTTTGTTTGTGTCTTTCAGCTTTTCCCGGTTAGGGGTCGCCACAGTGGAACTCCGGTCCGCTAATGATTGGCAGTAGAGTTTTACGTACTGGCTTGCCGGGCCTAACACACAACCTTCAACAAAGGAACGCCCATTCACGCATGTCGCCACACAGAAGACGCTCTGAGAATCGAACGGGCAACGTCTAACTGTGAAGCGACAACACTACCACAGCACCACCACCGCAGTGATTACACATATTGAAATAAAATAGCAAAAACACTAATAGCTATTTGCTAAACAAACAATACAGTCTCACAGTGAAAACAGACTTAGCATGAGCATTAAAACCCACATTCAAAGAAAATGCATCTGGCCAGTGTTGGATTAAGTTTACCATTGGGCTGTTTTCAAACCATAGGCTCCTTGCACACATTTTAAAGCCATGCATACATACATACATGCGTTCTTTGATTGTCCTTCCTGATTGTATTAAATTATACTCGTTGCATAATACAGCACCACTTGTTAGAATGTGTTTACGTTTGAAGTTTTGAACATTCTTCCAGTAAGCAATTAAAAAATGTATGAACCAATAATGACAAAACTGCCCATTCAGAAAATGTCAGCCATAAAAGGCCACTCAGACATCTGTCATTGCAATACACCAATATCAGTCAATAAGCACAATCTCTACAGAAGTAAAAGCCATCCAAATAATTCCACATAAAAGAGATCTGTAACTAATGAAGAAGTTGCTACTGGCAAACAACTTTAAATTTCAGTGTTTCATCTGCAAATTCAGTGCCTGCTGCCCTTGAAGAATTAATTGCTTATGTATAGGGAATGACTGGCAAACTGACAACTAGTTCACAATTACTAGGCATCTCATACAAAGAAGGACACACTCATGAGTGCAGAACCACTACCCCCCCAAAAAAAAAATGCACCAAATAATAAACAAACTTCATCTACATGGTGTAGAAGATTAAGAGAGAAATTAGAAGAAAGAAAAATACTTCCACAAGAAGAACTGTCAGAAGCCTCAAATAAAAAACAATGTTCATTAATACAATATATTTGTGAAAAACAGTATATAGACCAAGAAACTTTGATCTGTTTGGAAAAAGAAGCATCTGAGGATGTGCGAAAATATAAACAACAAGACCTAGAGATTTTTGAAAAGTATAAAAAAGAAATATGGAAATGGGAAAGAAAGAGAGTTTTGATATGGTGCAATAGTTATGCAAAGGAGAAAGCCAAATTAATCAATATAAAGAAGGTATCCCCAAAGCTATTCAAAGAGAAATAGAGGCAAAGGCAACCAGATATGGAAACTTTCACAGTAATAAAATAATATCACAAAGAGGGAAAGTAGAAAAGAAGATTAGTAAAGTAGAAGATAAAAAAATAAAAGGTGAAGGTATGGAATGCCTGCAAAGTGAATGATTTGATCTAGAAGGTCTAACACAGGTTACATCACAGCATGATGGAACAAGTCCCCAAAGTAAGGAGAAACAAGAAGATCAGGAGACATCTGAAGAAGGAATGTGGACATGGGAAAGAAAAAGATATTTAATAGGTTCATAGGTTCATAGGTTGATACTAGGCTATCTGCCCTAGGGCATTTACAAGCCTAGCCAGAGTGTGTTTGGCTTTCGCCACCCTTCTTAGATTAGTTGACTGTGCCTCTGTATAGTAGGTCACAGAAGATAGCCCATTTAAGGTTAGTTTACCATGCCTCTGTCTAGCAGTGACACAGAAGAGATCCCAGGGGTAAATTTACGATCTCGCATCCAAATGTCAAGATTCTTCTTGAAGAGGGTCATTGAGGGGCTCTGTTTGACATGGATTGGGATTTTGTTCCAGAGTGAGGAGAGCCTCTGGGATATGAATCTGTCCCTCCAGCATGTTCTATTTATTTCTGTGTTGAGGTTTAAGTCACTGGAGCGTGTAGTTCTGATGGATTTGGAGTTCTTGAGGTGGAGCATGTCCATTAATTCTGGGCTGGACATGGCTTTATACGTCAGGCACAGATCGCCTCTGAGTAGGTGGTAAGCAACTGAGTAGAGCTGGAGTTTCTTTAGCCTAACTGCATAGGGCATCTGTTTGAGTCTCTTGATCCTCTTGGTGAGGTACTTTTGGGGTCTTTCTGGTTGTAGCAGGTGTCGGGTAAGGTACATCCCAAATGGGGCATTGTATTCAATTATGGGCCTGATGAGTGATGAGTAGAGGGGCACAATGACCTCTCTTGATCTAGATGTAAACCCATTCATAATAATGTGGGCTATATAGAATGCCTTTCTAACCACTTTGGCAATGTGATTGTCAAAGGAGAGTTTGCAATCTACTTGGGTCCCCAAATCACTAATTACTTCTTCTGTACTTAATGGATTACCACTTATGTGGTAATTTGTGGGCACTTTGTTTTTCCCAAAGGGGATGACTATGCACTTTTTGGCATTTAGCTTTAGGCCTGGCTCTGGCACTAGTTATCTGTCTCTGTGAGACCTTTTTGGAGGATGCTTGTGTCAGCCGGCAAGTCGATTATGGCCCCCAGTTTGCAGTCATCTGCAAACTTTGTCAGCCATAGTCCTCCTGTGTTAGCCTATACCTCTGAGAAATATATACCGAACAAGAGAGGTCCCAGGACTGAGCCTTGTGGGATGCCACTTGTAACTGGTTTAGAGTCTGACATGGCACCTGCAATTCTGACCATGTGAGTTCTATCCCTAAGCCAGTTTGCAACCCATCTTGTGACATAGGGGTTGATATTTAAGCTGGTGAGCTTATTTATGATGCCCGAGTGGGGTATTGTGTCGAAGGCTTTTGCAAGGTCAAGGTAGGCTGTGTGGACTACCTTCCCTTCGTCTATGGCCTTGGTGACTGTTTCAAAGAAATTGACCAGGTTCAAGAGGCAAGATCTGCCCTTAACAAAGCCGAATTGGGTAGGATCCAGTGTTTGGAGGTTCCCAATGTCTTTGTTTATGAGTTCCATGATGATACGCTCCATACCTTTGCAGACCAGGCTAGTTAGGCTTATAGGGCGATAGTTTCTGGGGTCCGTTGTGGCACCACCTTTATGGAGTGGGACCACTGTTGCTGTATGCCATTCTTTGGGTACATATCCTGTTGTAAGGCTGAGACTGAACAGTGATTTTAAGTGAGGGTTCAGTTCTTCTTGGAGCTCGTGTAAAATGCAGCCCGGGACACCATCCAGTCCCATTGATGCTGTGTTTTTTGCTTTGGAGAGGGCAGCTCTCACCTTTGCATCTGTGATGTCAGGGAGGCTACACTCTGTTGGGGTAGTCATTTGCTCATTTGGGTGGGGAGGGGGGGAGAAGTTTGCACTGAATCTGTCTGCCAGGATGATGGCAATGTCTGTGGGTTCAGTGTATTTTTTGTCATTTTGCACTAACTCAGAGCCTATCTGGGAGTTTCCACCCAGGTTTCTGACATAACTAAAGAAAGCCTTGTGATTATCTTTAGCGTCTTGTGCAATTTTTCTTTCGAAGCTAGCCTTAGATGATTTTATGAGGGATCGTAGTTTCTTGCTAGTACTGATCAAAGTTGCCTTCCCTTTCAGGGATTTTGCCCTATCATGTAGTAGCTTCCTCCTTCTGTTGTACAGCTTATTTATGGCTGGGGTCCACCAGACAGGTCTCCTGCCTTTGGAGGAGTGTATCTTGGTTTTATTTGGGATAGCACAATACATGCATTCCTGTCGGTATCCATAGAATGCATTTGTAAAGGATTCTGTGGTTTGGGCTGTATTTTCCACTGGCCCTGGGGCTTTGAAGGATTCCACCTCAGTTTTGAGAAGTGGGAAGTTTGCTTTTGAGAAGTTTTTAACTGTGGTTTCCTTTGCTGGGGGTGAGGATGGGATATGGATGTCCATAGTGATTAATTTATGGTCAGATCTTACCAATGAGGGGTATACCTCTGGTATGGAACATAGATGCCCCAAGTTGGTGATGATCAGGTCCAATATGTTTTCCCCTCTTGTGGGAGTGGTAACCAGTTGTTCCATAGCATTTGAGTTTATGAATTCTAGGAACCATTGGGCTAGGGTGTTGTGAGTAGTGATCCCAGTCTATGTTTGGGTAGTTAAAGTCACCCAATATAATGGTGTTTGGAGAGACCTTCATATTCTCCAGTGTCTTCAGGAAAGCCGAGTGAGGTAATATGGTGCAATATCTATGTAAAGGAGAAAGCAAAACTAATCGATATAAAAAGAGCAACACCAAAGATATTTGAAGAGAAATACATGCAAAGGCAAAGGAACACGGACATAGAAAACTTTACAATACAAAAAATAAGAAGACAAAGAAAAAGGTAGAAAACGAGATCAGTAATGGAGAAGTTAAAGAAATAGAAACTGAGGTTATGGAGTACCTGCAAAGTGAAGGATTTGGTGTAGAAAATCTAATTCAGAAAGCACCAAATCAGGATAGACTAAAGGACATCGAAATTAAAGGGAAACCAGTGGGACAGGAAGCAAATGGTCAGGTGCCATATGAAGATATTTTGTTGCTTTCCACAGGAAACCAGTATAAACGTTCACTTGAAGCTGGACAGCAGGAGAAGGAACAGGAAACTGTGTAAACTCTGACGCAGTCAATGTTGAGGAGTGATAGGCCAGTGAGTTCCCATATCAGAAAGCAATGGATTGCACAGGATGAAATTGAAGAGAATGTACCACAGAAAGATGCTATAGAACTTTCTATAGCATGCCCACAGGAAATGGAAAACAAAAAACATACATCCAACCATTTCAGCCAAAACACCAAAACTACTACCAGAAATTAACCAGCTTCTACACCCAGAAAAAACTACTACCCTTTCTCCATCTAATAGCAACACAACCGAGTCTATAGTTACACAATTCAATACCCACTTTATTAACTCTATAACTTCCTTGCTAAGCAACAGTACAACCACTGCCCTAGCTATACCTAACCCATCTGAACACAACCCTAACTCTTTCACTCTTAAGCCTATCCAAACTAGCTATATAAGAAAACTCCTAAGCAAATTAAAACCTTGCTCTCTTGCTGCTGATCAACTGCCCAACAAATTTCTGAAATTAGCCGCTGCAACTATCTCCTACCCCATATCTATTGTAATCAACCACTCTATCTCTGAACAGTATGTACCTCTCCTCTGGATAATATCTCATATTATACCACTTCACTCACCTTTCTAATTATAGACCAATCACCATTCTCTCTCTATTAGTAAAAATCTTAGAAAAATATGTATATCAACAAATCCTTGATCGCTTCCTTAAAAACAACCTTATATTCATTACTCAACATCGTTTCCGACCTAGACATAGTACTAACTCTGCTCTTATAAACTTCAAAAATGCTGTCAATTTCCTCAAAAATAATGGTCAACTCCTCTCTGCAACCTTCATTGATATGTCCAAAGCTTTTGACACAGTGTCACATCAAATACTTTAAACAAGCTCACCTCATATAATCTCAGTACTGCATCACTAACCTGGTTTTATAGCTATCTCTCTAACAATCAACAAGCCACTGAATGGGATAAAAAACTCTCCTCTTTTCTACCAGTAACTGTTGGAGTTCCCCAAGGTTTCATCCTAGGCCCCCTTCTTTTTACCATTTTTACCAATAACCTCTGTACTGCGACAAAACATGTTTCTTTTATCCAATATGCTGATGATGTCTCAATGATCTGTTCTGCCTCCTCCATTAAGGAGTTACAAGATAAAACTCAAAATGCCCTGCAAGACATAGAAAATTATCTATCTGACCATTAACTCATATTAAACCCCAACAAAACCAAACTTAGGGTTTCAGTGGTACTAGTGCAAAAAGCATCCCATCCCCTCTCACCATCTTTTCTACTAATGGAACAAAAATCAAGCCAGTCAAACATATTAAACTTTTAGGTGTTATTATAGACAACTGTCTATAATTCGATAAACATATAGCACTAACAATCAAAAAAGTCCATATAAAACTTGGTGCACTATACAGGGGTAAAAGCTATCTAACTAACTAAACTAGAATATCCAGAACCAGATCCTACCTCCTATCTACCCTACTTGACTGTTCCCAAATCTTTACCAGCCTACGTAAATCAGATTTGCACAACCTCAAAACTTGTTATAACAAAATAGCCAAATTTGCCTCAAACCTACCTTACAAATTGCATCACTTCTCCACTCTTCACCATCTTAAATGGATCAAACTAATCAACTTACTAACATTCAACCAGATAATAATCACCCATAAAGTCGTCTACAAACCCGACCATTGCCCTGCTCAGTCTGACCTTGTACAACCATATACAAACCTCAGGTCCCTTAGATCATCTGACAAATTAATGCTCAATGTAATCCTACATTCTCATCTACCTACTTCACCTCTTCCACCTCTCATCCCCACTCTAACCCCCACATCACCCCTCATCATCCTCACTCTCTCTCTCCCTTTCTTCTCTTCTCTTTAAAACCTATAACCAAAGAAACTCCATAAAGAAAACTAAAAGGAATAGAAACTAAGCCATGTACTAACATCCCCTCCCTTAACTGCTCCTCCTACTTCCTGTAAGTAATTCCGCCTATCCTATCATCCTCCTAATCAAACGCATCATCAACCCATCAATGAACTAACTCTGGAAAAAAGCTTTATCATCCCTCTGCATCAAGCTCTGGGAGGCAGCAATTAGCAATTCAAATGTCCCCTGTCCCACCCTCCCCTGTCCCCCAAAAAGGTATCCAAATCCAAAAAAGGTCAACTCTTCCAACTCTACCACATCTCCTAGATAATAACAACTCTTTTAGGCCAAACCATAGCACTATGACCTCATCCACTCCTTCTCCTGTTCTTCCTCCTGCTCTCCTGTGTTTCACATTGTGTCTCCTCTTACTACTTGACAGCTACTATTGTACCTACCTAATTGCTTGACCTCCTCTTACTTATATATCACACAGCCTGCTCTTCTCTTAACCCCATAAATTACACTTCCCAACCTCTCCCTCTCCACCATTTTTTCTTTATCTACTAGACACTAATAATTAAAATCTATAATACTAAAAGACCCACTTTCCCCCCCCACTTCCCCCCCCCCCCCTTCTATTTAATATATTTATAAATGATTTCCACAAATTATATTTATAAATGATCCATCATCCAATAACATCATCAATATGCATCATCATCTACCATTATCTCTCCTGCCCTGTCTCTTCTCAACTCTCAAGCTCCCTGCTTCCTTTCACAATACTTAACTTACATCAGTCACACTCCAAACAGAAATAAATTAGCCTAAATCACTTTTAACTCAAAGCTAAAAAAACAAAGCTCACAAACACCTTCCACTTTACAAACACACCAACACACCCTACACATGAAACACAAGACAATGTGTGACTGGTAACAACTGGTGTAAGTTACTTGATTAACACAACTGATTAACAATCGGTTTCCACCAACACCAACCATATAAAAACCCCAAAAAAAGAAATCAAAAAATCCTCCAAATAAGTAAGCATTCAATCCTCAGTTCCCCTCTCTCTCCCTCCTCCCTTCCTCCTCTCCTCCCCTCTCCTCCTCCTCCTCTTCCCTAACCAGAGCACAAATCTGCAGACCTAAAAAAAAACCAGCTCATGCAAGCTATAAAATCGCATCGCTAAATTCCAAAACTCCTACAACTACATCACATCACTTCACCTCTGTCCTCCTAAAACTAAAACTACTTTGAACTACCCTCACTTATATACAACTGACTTTAGGACTTTTTTCTCATTAAAGCCTCACTCTGCCTCTCCCCCCCTAACCCTTAAGTCTCTTAAACCAAACCTACCCAATCTTAAGATCTAACAACAAAACCAAAACATATAAACCTACTAGATCCCATCCCAAACCATCACTCCCCCACATCCCTACACCTAGCCCCTTTTGGAACACACTTCCAAAAATTTCACACTCACCTCCAAAAAGCACACCCAAACAACTCTTCACCCACCTAAAAAATAAATATATACCCACTTTTACCTAATCTCTCTCTCTTGCTACTGAAAACCACCCCAATTGTAATTTACTTGCTCTAACTACTACCTGTTTACCTTCATTGTATTGTATTGTTTTTGAATGCTTGTACCTTTTACTAAAAAATTGTATTTTTACTTTTGTATTTTTTTTTTAGTGATTTTAATATTGTTCTATATATTTGTTGTATTTTTTTTATTTGTATTTTATTAACATAAATTCTGGAAATTTTCTTATATTTGGATCATTGTTCCTTCCAACTGCATAAAAAACCATGGGTGGGGTCTTTAAACCAACTGCAAATAAAATAAATAAATAAATGTCTGAACTATTATGGAGACTCCTTGTACTCATTTAAAATAGCCAAAACCTGGAACTCTCTTCCTCAGCATATTCTAACTAATCCTGATAATCACAAGTTCAAACAATTAGTAAAAGAATACTACTCTAAACAATGGCTGTGTTCCTGTATATCTCCTGGATGATCTCTCATCTCTCTACACTCTCCTTTTTCTCTACTAGCAACAGACCATCATGCATTACCAGCATTTACTTATAACTATGAGATTAGTGGCCCCTATCTTCTGAATGTTTAATAATAATAAAAAATATATATATAGATGTGTTTTATAAATATGTCTTATATGTTCTCAGGAGTTTTGATTACTGTGTACTGCTTAGTTGTATTCTTTCAAACAATATGTAATTTCTAGGGTGTAGCTCTTACTGTGTAAGTAATGCTGCTGTGTTTTTTCTTGTCACTGTAAATCATTATGCAGTGTATTTGTGGAGCTTTTCTCCCAGGGTCTCCACTGAGAATGGGCTCCTGGCCCAAACAGATACTACCCGATAAACAAATGTAAAATAAAATAAATAAATAAATAATGTGCCCTCAGTTTAGAAGAAAATGAGCTAAGAGAAGAGTTGCTTGATTTAATAGACATAGATAAACATATTAAGATCAATGAAAGAAACAGACTGCAAAAGGTCAATAAAACCCAGAAAGTCAGAAGTTTGATAAAACAAATGAACACAGTAATTAGGACTGTCCATAGAGATCCATGCTATATAACAGACATAAACAGGATATATTGCAGTGCAGCTATTAATAACTGATAAATTTCTACGACAAGAACACAGGGTAGTGAGGGAAAGGAAGGGGAGAAATCAAATACCATCTTGGAAATATCGAATAGAGAAAACTATAAAGCAATTACAAGAAGTGTCACTGTTAGAAAAATATAGAAGAGGGAACAGATCAACAAAATACTTAAAAAGATAGATATGATAAAAGCAATTAGTATTAGAACATATCAGGATCTGTCATGCACTATTTATGTATTTATTTATTTATTGACATTTGTTAACCGGGTTAGTCAAACTGGGCTTGGGACCCATTTTCAGTGGAGACCTGAGGAGAAAAGCTCCAAGTAATGCAGCAGTTTACAACAGAGGTCATACAATCACTAAGTAGGTCTTTTACAAGCACAGTTTACACAAATAGATGATAATACTTAAAAAAAGAGACAAAAGTTATACTGTGCTGAATATGAACAAATTGGTTTCACAACAGATATGTTAGACAAATCAAAGGAGAAAATTAAAAGGCAGTATACCTGTATTATATTACAGGGTAGCAGTGTAGATTCATATTTACATATTTACATATTTACATTACTGGTTTGTTTTGTCAGTGCAGGTATCAGAGATTTGGGGAGAAAAAACAGGGTTGATTTGGTCAAAAACAGTTTAAGAAAAAGGGGGGGATGAAATAGGGTATGGGGAAAGTTGCAAATATTATATTTTATATGGCAAATAAACTAAAAATCTCAGCACAGGCAGAAAAATGTAGAAGATACTCAGATAAATATAAAGGAAAAATGCAAAATAAGCAATTTATTAATATCCCAAAAAAGTTTTATAGAGAATGGGAAACAAAGTAAAAGGAATCGAAAGGCCTCCAAAAAAGAAGGAATAGCTATATTTTGGAGAAGTACTTATAAAGATCCTGTGGACAGAAGAAGTAAAAGAAAATAAGACGTTTAAAGGTACAGAATATGAAATGGAATGAAGTAACAGTCAGAGAGATTGAAACAAAGTTAAGAAAAGCCTCTAATTGGAAAACCCCAGGGGCAGATGCAGTACCTAACTTTTAAAAGTATAAACATCTTTGCACGAAGATTTAGCCATGAGTAAGAAATATTTATATGTGCACCCCAAACAGACACTGATCTGGCTAACAACAGGAAAAACAATGCTCCTACTTAAGAGTGAACCTGCAAGCTACCCTAAAAATTATTGACCAATAACTTGCCTTCTGATGACATATAAACTATACACTGGAATTGATGCCGACAGAGTTTATACTCATTTAGAAGAAAACTCAATTATGGCAATAGAACAAAAGGAAAATAAAAGAAAGTCATATGAAACAAAGGATCATTTGTTGTTTAATAAAGTCATAGTGGAGAACTGTAAAAAGGGGAGGAATCTAAGTATGGCATGGATTGACTGCAAAAAAGGACTTGATAGTATTCCATATTCAAGCATACAAGAGTGCTTAAAAATGTATAAGATACACCCTACACTGGTTGACTACATTACAGTGACCATGAAACAGTGGAAGACCATTTTGCAATTAAGCCATGATAAAGGACCAATTATTATCCCAGGGATAAAAATTCAAAGGGGGATATTCCAGGGTGACTCTTTGTCACTGCTGCTATTCTGTCTTGCCCTTACCCCATTAAGCTGTCTATATAACAGCTTAGGCCATGGCTATAATTTGGCTCCTAGAAAACAAGAAAGTGTAAACACTTCTCGTCTTCTTTTTGTCTATGATTTAAAACTGTACAGCTCATCAGATGAGGAACTGAAAGCACAACTGCAAGTTCTCAAAACTTTTTCAGATGATATAAGAATGTCATTTGGTCTTGATAAATGTGCAAAAACAACCTTTAAATTAGCAAGAAAACTGCAGAAGCAAGAAACATCAGTTTGGGACAAGAATGTCATATAAAAGAACTTGAGCAAGGGAGTGTATAAATATTTGGGAATTGATGAAAGATCAAACCAGGACCGAAACACTAAAGGTGGAGGAGTGTCAATATTCACCAAGGATATTCACACCACCAGGCTAGTTGGCCAACACAATGTGTCTGAAATTCTCCAAGTGCAACTAACACTAGGTAAGACTGCAATCCAAATTGTAGCTTGCTACAGATCCCCCACCATACCCCAAGATTCTCACTACACCTTTCTAAACATACTGGAAAATATTAAGATAGAACCAAACACCCTAATACTGGATGATTTTAACTACCCTGCCACTAACTGGGAAAACTACTCATGTCCCAACACCTTTATTAGCGGTTCTTGGAATTCATAAATTCCAACGCCTGGATCAACTAATCCATAGTCCCACCAGGGCTCCAATATCCTAGACCTGGTCATTACCAACATGGGAAATCAATGCTCCATACCTATGGTCAACCCCTCGTTAGTCAGGTCTGACCATAAGCTAATCACCCTTAACATCCACATCCCACCCCCACCCCCCAGTAAAGAAACCACCATAAAAAACTTCTCCAAAGCCAACTTCATGCTACTCAAGTCAGAAGTGACAAACTTTATGACACCCATGCAGAAGGGAACTGAAAGTTCAACTGCTGAATCCTACACTAAGGCACTGTATGAGCACATCCACTCATGCATGAATCGTGCCATCCCAAATAGAACCAAAATGCTCTCATCCAAAAAAAGGAAGCCAATCTGGTGGTCCCCTGCCATAAACAAACTTTACAACAAAAGGAAGAAACTTTTGCAGAAAAGAGGAAAATCCCAGGATGCAAAAAACTCCCTTACTAGCCTCAGTAAGAAACTGAGATGCCTCATAAAATCCTCTAAAGCTAGTTACGAAAATAAAATTGCCAAAGATTCCAAAGACAACTACAAAGCATTCTATAACTATGTCAAGAATCTAAATGGCAATGTTCAGATCTGCTCTGAGCTAAAACAGAATGGCATTAAATATACTGATCCAAAGGATATTGCCAATATCCTGGCAGATCGATTCAGTGCCAACTTCACCCCCCTCTCCCCCCCTAAATGGCCCATCTCAATACTGGAAGATTGCCAAATTCCAGTAATAACGGCCACACAGGTACAAAACGCACTCTCTAAAGCCAAGAATACAGCATCCATGGGACCAGATGACATCCCGGGTTGTGTACTACATGAACTACAATATGAACTGGCACCTCACCTAAGTGTCATGTTTAATCATAGCCTCACCTCAGGTTATCCCAGTCCACAAGGGGGGATCCACCTTGGATCTCGGAAACTACCGTCCCATCAGTCGCCATGGACCGTATTATCACAGACCTTATAAACAAAGACATTGGCAACTTTCAAACACTGGACCCCACCCAGTTTGGGTTTGTGAAGGGCCGATCTTGTCTCCTGAACCTGATTGACTTCTTTGAATCAGTCTCCAGAGCCATGGACAAGGGTAAGGTGGTCCACACAGCCTATCTAGACCTTGCCAAGGCCTTTGACACCATCCCCCACTCTAGAATCATAGATAAACTTACTAAGTTGGGCAGTAATCCCTATGTCACCCAATGGGTTGCTAAATGGCTTACTGATAGAACCCACACTGTAAAAGTAGCCGACTCCAAATCCAGCTCCAGACAAGTGACAAGTGGAGTACCTCAGGGTTCAGTCCTGGGGCCGCTCTTGTTTGGCATCTACTTCTCTGAAGTACAGGTCAACACTAAGGGACTTTGGCTAACAAAGTTTGCAGATGACTGCAAACTGGGAGCCATTATTGAATCCCAAATGATGTGGATACTCTACAAAAGGGCCTTACAGAAACAGATGCTTGGTGCCAGAGCCATGGGCTCAAGCTCAATGCCAAGAAATGTATTGTTATCCCTTTGGGAAAAACATGTATCCATGAATTACCATATAGGTGGCAGTACACTAAACACAGAAAGTGTGATAAGAGACTTAGGGACACAGGTGGACAGTGGTCTCACCTTCGATAACCACATCGCCACAACAGTCAGGAAATCCTTCTATGTGGCACACCTCATCACGAAGGGCTTTTCATCCAGAAAAAGGAGGTCATTGTCCCACTGTACTCATCCCTCATTAGACCCATTATAGAATACAACACCCCATTTGGTATGTACCTCTCAAGACATCTGCAACAACTGGAAAGGCCTCAGAAATACCTCACTAAAAGAATCACAGGCCTAAAGCAGATGCCCTACGCTGACCGCCTTAAAAACTCCAGCTATACTCTGTCGCATATCGTCTACTCAGAGGCGATCTCTGCTTAACATACAAGGCCATGTCAAACCCAGAGCTATTGGACATACTACACTTAAAGAAATCCCAATCCCTCAGAGCTACACGCTCCAGGGATCTAAACCTTGTCATCACAATAAACAAAACATGCTGGAGGGATAGGTTCCTGACCCAGAGACTCCCCAGACTCTGGAATAGATTGCCCATACATGTCAAGCAGAGTGCCTCTTTGGACCTCTTCAAGAGGAACCTTGACGATTGGATGGGAGAAAGGAAATTCACCCCAGGGATCATGTCAGTCGCCCTGCTAGACAGGGGTCCAGGAAAGTAAATAATGTGGGAAGAAATAGCCAGGGAATTGTTATGGCTAGGCTTGTATAGGCCCTAGGGCTGATAGCCTAGTACCAACCTATGAACCTATGAACCTATGAATGAATGCAAATGAAACTTAGTAAGGAATACTTTAGAAGACTTAAATTAATCCTGAAAACAACATTGACATCTAGGATCAAAATTCAGGCTATAAACCAATTTGCTCTTCCTGTCCTAACTTACAGTTTTGGACTGATAGATTGGCCCCAAAATGTGTTGGATAGATTAGACAGGAAAACAAGAAGGATTCTTCATGCTCACCAAATGATTTATGAAAATCAGTGCATACCAAAATTATATATTTCCTGTTCTGAAGGAGAGATGGTCCTCCTTGAAATTGATAACATGTATAGATCTGCAATCCCGGAACTGCACTCATATCTGCTGACCTCACAAGACCCAAATGTAATGAAAGTTTTGAAACATGAGGAGAATAAATATAAGATGACTTCTCTGCTTAGTCTAGCAGAAGCATATCGGCATCAAGCAGGAATGGAAATCAAACCAGAAGTAGATAAAAATCAGGCAGCAGCTGAATGTGCCATAATCAAATTTTCTGGAACCCCCAACACTGCTTTTATCCTTTCAAACTTAACAAACAATTGACACAACAGCAAACCTCTGAATCCACACTTAATGCAACCTTCAACTTTGCTTCCGCAAACCCCAGCATATTTCCTCCAGGCCTGATGATCAATCTCTTCTCCACCCAAAATGCAGATGAGTGCTCTAGGGTAACTGCAGTGCCATCTTAAAAACAAAAACAAATTACAATGCCACCTGAAACACAACAAATTGACATGGAAAATTGCCTCATCTTAAGCTCTAATTGCCCAGTGCCCCACTCTCTTAATGACTTCAGCTCGCTTCCCTTCCTCTGCCAGATTAAACACTCTACCAGTTCTAAAAGAATGGTTAGAAAATCTGTCAACTCTTACTACTTGGGATTTTAAAGTTTTACACACAGTATTGGTGAAAAGTGGTGCTGACAAAACTGTAAACTGCCCGTTCCAAAAATCAACAACTCATCCTTTTCATTCAGTCTACCAGGCATAATGATCTTTCACACTCTTCAATCACCACTACTGCCCTCTGTGCCTTACCTGATCCATTTTTGATCTTCTGAGCTAAATTCATACCACCAAATTCAGCATTTCTTTCCATCTCAACAAACCTAACACCTTACTTGCCCTAAATGCCTCCATATACACGATCACCACATTTGCTTAGTAACTGGTACATTTGGACAAATCTCCTAAGACCACCACAAGCCCTTGCCTGGTCAATGGAAAACATCCATCTTCATTCTTTTCTCTCAAGCTCTTCCATACTTTCAATATTCTCACCACCAATCAATCTTTTGAGACATCATCCAAGCCACACAACTTCTCTGTCACATTCAGAGCTTCCAACTGCAATTTGACTGTTTGAGCTGCTTCCCCAATGGACCATCTATATGACTAACTCTACTCACCATCTCCTATCCTGCACCAGCAATTGATTGACAAACTTTAAAAAAGCAGGTAATGCAGATTTGTATGCCTTCCAGGTAGATTTGGTCCAAGATTTTGTACTAGCCATCCTGCAGTGGATCTCCAATATTCTTCACTTCGTCTGAAATTACTACAGGCCTCTCTATCTTGCTGTTGGTGCCAGTGCCCGAAACCTGGAAAACTGAAACCAAGAAAGGCTACCAGCTACCTGATTAACCATACTGGGTACATGCCTAGCTGAAATTGTGAAACTGATTAGTAAACTCTGTAAAACCAGCTTCCATAAGACCAATAACACTAATGGAGATTTGCTAGTTATTTAGCCCACATTTCCACCACAGCTTTGTTGTCTAAATAAAACAATACACTTTGGTTTACCAATTTGCTCTGCTACCCAAATTGGCATCATCTCTAAAAATGCCACATCCTTGCTCCATTCATCTGCCAATCCTTCAGGTCACCGAGCTGCAAACCATTCGCCATCAAAGAAGGCACCCATGCCATGCACACCAGCTGCATCAGTAAATAACCTCACTTCCTCTTGTGGGGTCCAATCACATTACCAAAATCAGATACCATTGAAACAATCAAGAAATGATGCCCACAATCTCAAATTTTCTTGACGATCTTCTTCACATGCACCCAGTGATGCTACCTCTTACCACCCTTAAGTAAATCGGCAATTGACCTACAAAACATCCTACCTGGACTGATGGCTCTGCAAACAAAATTTAGCAAATCTAGTAATTCCAAATTCTTACCTTATCCCTCAACTGAAACAAATTGATATTTTGCTGCAATTTCACCAACTTATCCTGTAGTAAACAAAATACACCCCTCCCTGCATCTAATGTCAAACCCAGAAATTTCAAAGCTTTACTAGGACTATCTTGTTTATCTAGTGCTAACTGTACCTCTAGCTCATCACACATGGCAATAAAGGCCCACAATGCTTCCTGTGATCCTTCCCTACCCACTCCAATTAACAGAAAATCATCTAAATAATGAACTGCCTTCTGATACCCCACCAACTGCTGCCATATCTATTGTAAAAAGAAACTAACCTTCTCAAACACAGCACATGCAACAGTGCAACCTTGAAATAAATAAAATGAAATAAAGTTTTCATTCACAAACATGCCTAACATCAGCCAGTTAGCTGACCTCACTGGTAATAAATGAAAAGCAGATTTAATGTCCAGTTTTACCAACCATGGGTCTTCAAACTCTCTAAACAACTAACAACATCATCAAGCAATGACTGTTGCACCTGTGTCCATGTAATCATTCACAGAATCCCCACTCTGGTAAGATAAATAAGGGATCAACCAAATTTCCCTTTGTCTCTACTTGGCACCAAACCCAAAGGAGACAACAGTCTCTGAGTCTGAACAACTCAAATGAGGGTTTCTTGAACAGGCCTAAAATCATATCCCTCTAACTTCCTTATCAATCAAAGCTACTAATATGTCTGTCTTGTCTTGAGTAGATCATAAATTCTTACATGCCTTATTGTTCCCCTTAACTATGGATTTAATGAAAAATCCATACTGAAACCCCTATATGACCTCCTTTACCATGTCCAGGTGTGGAAAATCATACAAATATCGTCTCAACACCAGCACTCTAATAGGGGTGTGACAACATTGCTCTCCAGGCAAAACCTTGAAAGGACATTGAACCCCTTTGGCCTTGAAAATTACCCTTCCCCATAAAGTTCTGATTAGCCAAAGTTGCCTGCCCCTCATCTCTTGAGTCAGTCCAACAGAATGGACCCATCCACCTTCTTTATGCCAGCATTTTTGTGCTGCATGTGTTTCACCACACATAGTGTATATATGTGTTAAGCGGTACACTGGCCACACATACTTACCCTGCTGAATGACCAACATGTCCCAGCCTTGTTTCCTACATCCTTCCCAAAAAGGGGGTGACCAAAAGCAGTGTCTAGCACACTAGATAGCCAAATATCAGCATCTCTCACCTCCCAGTGCAAGGTGTTATCTACTGCCTTCCTCTTCCTGAAATGTTGGTCTTACCACAGCCATGCATTGCCTGACTGCAACTGTTCTGCCTCCCTCATTGTCAAAAAATAACCCAGCAGTGGTAAAGCCTGTGATCTATTCTTTTTCAGCATTACTTACATGTACTACATAAAACCCAACGTCCAGCTCTACAATGTCCATGCATTGAATGGACCCTGCCTTTTCCTACCTAATGCTACCAAAGCTGTCAACAAATCCTTTGTCCCTGGCATGTCGACATTTCCTATCCTCTGCACTCTGTCAGCATTAATCCCTTCAAACATGTCAACATACTTACCTCTCCAAATATTTTCTTTTACAGTCATGGTGATATGAGGGGGTTTGAAAATCGTAGAACAATCTTCTAAAAAGGAATGCGTGGCAAGCCATCCCCCTTCACATAAGCCTAAGGCCTTATTTAACATGTTTCTTGATGGTGGATGGCCTCAAGTATCAGCAAAAACCAGTTCTAAGTCAACAGTACCACCTGCAACCTCACCTCCTCCCGTTAAACCTACCTGGCTCCTAACCTCCTAACCTTGAAATTATAAAATCCCCTAACCATTACAGTCCTGCTCATCCATACCATTCAACAACTTATCTACCCATTCTAACCCTGCATTATCATTCAATAACAGAGATTGTACATTGATATCATTACCTGCTGGTGTCATGTAGTCTGTAGCTTGGATTTCTATTTCTTATTTTCTGCTTGTCATTTAAACGATTACATCAACCCTATCTGGTTGTTAGTTGTTCAGACGTATTTGTAGAATATGGAGCTCTGCAATTACATTCCAAAATTGTGGAAAAGACAGACTTGTTAAGCACCTTTATGACATCAGAAAGATATGTAACAAGCTTTTGTTAAGGAATTCTCGTGGCTGTTAGTCTCACTCTAGGGCAATAACAGTGGTCTCAGCCACCACAGAACAGCAGTGGAAAACAAACAAAAAAAAAGAGCTTTAAAACATTAAACAATTCACCCAGCCTCTCTTCTTCCTCTTTTGGCCAAATTTCACTTTTAATTTGTTTTAACATTTTTTGTTTTTCTGCCACTGTTCTGTAGTGACCGCTCTCTGTGTGGTATCACTAACTGTGTTAAAGCTTTCAAAGATGTAACATACTTCTTTTTTTAATTGTCATAGTACTTGGAAGCAGTTTAAGCTCCATGAAATACATAGAATTATGATCAGGTATCTAATCATGACCCTTTTTGTTATGTGTTCTTTTTAGTGACATTAAGAATTAATTCTCCAGCTTCACTCATGAGCTGAATTTCTCATATTTGTGTCTGGAACACATAGCAAACTGGTCATGATCAGAGACCTAATTTGTAATCCTCCATATTTCTAAACATCTTTGTTGCTGTTGGATACATTTTAATGGCCTCATGATGATGATAACAGTACAGTTTTGATTTTCTGCAGCCATTCAGTTACACTTGAGTTTTATGAAATATGTAGGCCATGCTGGAAAATTCTCAATTTTTACTAAACTAATAGAGATCTCCATTTTGTTTTCATCCCTATATTTAGTTGTGTAGAGGGTTTTTTTCTTATTTTTATAGTTTAGAAGAGTGATTTCATTGCAACGCATTGTGGGAAAACAGCGGCACCCCCTCACTGGGATGGACTAGGAACCAACTACGTAGACTTAGGTTGGGTTACTTAGCCAGCATTTTTACTTTTGAACTGAATAGGAGTAGGAATTCCTTACATGGATTAGAGTTGAATGCCTTGGTAAGGTTAAGGTAAAGTCATGTACTGTCAGTCATTCATTAAGTGCTGCTGTTACCTCCTCAAAGAATGCAACAAGACTCAAAGAGCAACAAATTTCCTCTTAACAATCCATTACTGTTGCACATGAAACAAACATCAGTGACTGTTATTTTGGCTAAGCTCCATTATGATTCTCTGTGATCTTCCATAGAATACTGGGCAGCCAGATGAGTCTAAAATTGTTTGGGATTGATATGGCCCCTCCTTTGTGAATTGATGCCGCAGTAGCATATCATAACAAGCCATGCATGTGTCCAGAGACTAATGTTTTGTTTAACATGACTGAAAGAGACTCAGTTAGGTTTTCCTTAGTTCTACATAAGAAGCCATCAGGTATGTACCTAATTCAATAGAACCTTAGTTTCTTATTTTATTTGTGACAGCAGTTATCATTTCTGCAATTATATAAGCATTGCCTTTCATTATATATGTAGCACTCCTATTTCTTTCTTTTCTTATTGAGACATTTGTATATAAATATATATATATAATATATATATATATATATAAATATATATATATAATATTTCTCTTTGCAAGTGCTGTTGCAGTATTAAGGACTGAATGATAACTTCTTTGTCTATTGATAACGTATTACACTCAAAATTTTCTCTTTCAGTTTTCTGCTATAATTAAAATACCTGTTCTAACGTTCAACATTTGAAATCAAACTGAATTCATAGTTACAGCTAGAGAATTTGATATGAAAAATAAGAAGTTTCTGCAGTCTGTTTAATATAGACTTCTTTTTTAGGCCAAGTATGTGTTTTGAAAGCTAAATACTGTATTTTGTTCCTGTTGAGTACCATTCCTTATGCTTCTCATCTTCCTCATCTACCAATACACCATAAACATTTTCATGAGGCAGTGGGGAATTAAGTGAACCATGGACCATAAGCTGTTTTCAGGTCATGACACCTCCAGTTTTTGTTTTAAATCCTGCCAGGCCAAATAACTTAATACTGATATATTTATAGTCTTGTGGAGATGAAGGCATGCAAATATGTTTAAATACCTCAAAGAAATCAATATAGTCCAATAAGAGATTGTTTCAACAATTAAAAACTGTGCTACTCCAAACAACATACATAAAAGAATGCCATGGTCAGAAAATTATAAAAAAATGCATACATTTATTTTATCCTGATATTCGGTGACATATGAAGGGCCCTGCAGGAGTAAAAAAAATAATTCTTGGATTAATGTCACATGGTCTAAAACAATTCAATTGAAAGTGAATTTAACCAAAACAGTTATGATAAAACTTCTTTTAACAAAACTGAGAAGTAATCTTTCTTTTAAAGGGAGAAACCCCCTGTAACTCCATGGGGGGGGGGGGGGGCATCCCACCACATACCCTGAATTTATTTATATCTACTACAAGGTTGCATAACAGTGTAGAAAAAGGAAAACTCCACTGTCACAAAAGTGATTTCTGCATAATTGTTCAGCAAAATCCATTTTTGATAGAAAAAGATTTGACTGATTGAAAGGCTGCCTTATTATTTATTTTTGCTTTACTGTATCCCAAATATGTGGCAAACATAGTGATGTGATTTTGTTTTCCTGGCTAAGTTTTCTCCTCTCTGCAGTGGAGAGCGCATGCACATTGGATTGGGTTTGGGTCAGACAATGAAAGCACACATTATGTTGACGATGTGGAGCAAAATATGCCAAATCTAATGAAGTACAAGCCTTAAGGAAGAAAATGTGAGGGATGGTTCTAAAACAAAACACAGGATGTTTTACGATCCTTTTATAATCTTTATGGAACAATCAGAAAAGAGAGAATGATAATGATGAATGACTAGAACTGTTGTCTACAGATCCCAACACTAGTACCAAAAAAGGTAATAATAAGCATGGAAGAAGTAGGGTATTCCAAGGTTAAACAAAGACGACTAGGAAAACACAAATCAGGTTAGGCATCAAAGCAAAATATTCAAAGAGGGCATTTTCAAGGATAACACAACCACAGCCCACACAAGATGGAAAGTATTTCAAACGAGCCATAGATATTTAAGCTGCCACTATTTATTTAGCTACGCATATATGAAAAGGGTTTAGAATCGTCATGCTAAACCAGAGATAGAAACCATTGTTGGCACTTAAGAAATAAAAAACATTTCAATCCTGCAGACTTTAATAACCAAACAGTTAAATGATTGGGAACAGACATGGATCCATTCTTCTCATCTGTAGGATCATAGGTGCACACTTGGCTAACAACCACTAGGGCCTTTATCAGCATAGTCATGCAACACAAATGTATCCCAGAAGTTATGGTGCCTTAGAGGTGTATGTCTGAGCATGATTAAACATCAGAGATGTACGTGTCAGACCAGGGATACATTTCTGATTTCTCATCCACTGATCTAGGTTGCAATTGAATGGAGTTAGGAAAGGGCTCTGCTTCACATGGATGTGAACCTGATTCCAGAGAATGATGATTCTCTGAGATACATACCTGTCCCTTCAATATGGCCTATTTAAGTTGCAAGCAAATATTAAATCCTTAGATGTAGTGGTCTTTGTATGGGTCATTTTGTGGATATGTAAAAGTTCTATCAGACTGGGATCTAAAGATGCCTTGTATGCAAGGCATAAATTGCCTTTTAGTAGTTTTAACAGAGTATAGAGATAGAACTCCAGAGCATTCTGCATGGGACATTGTGTTTATGCCAGTATTCTTTTTGTGAAGTACCTCTGTGGCTGTTCCAGTTATTGCATGTTCCTGGTCAGATACATATTGAAGGTGGCATTATGCTCAGTGATGGGTCTGATGAGGGCTGAGTACAGTGGTGTGATAATTTACCTGGAACTAGATGCTATGCCATTGTTTATAAGTTTTTTTTTTTTTACTATTTCCTCCCCCATTTCTGCTTCATTGTTACAGCCCAGCCCTTATGCCCCATTTATTCCATGCCTTGCCTGCCAGCTACTCCCTGCACACCAGACTTATTCCAGTAATCTGCTATGGCAAGTCAGAGGATACAGGCAATGGGGCTTGGTACAACTATGATTCCATCTGTGGAGTGGAGACTTATTGACCTACTATGTATGTCCCTCCCCTTTTGATAACATGGTACAGCCCTGAGGGCATGCAATGTGGGTATCTGTGGAATAGCCTCACCTCTGTGGCAGCTCAGCCAGCCCCACTGCCCCCCTTTGAATATGTCTCCTCTGGCAACTTCCCTGGTCTCCACCAGGGTCATCATTTAGAGATGCCCACCACCATCCTCCCCCACAAGATGGGGGCATCCATCTCTTCTTGCTCCTCCATCAGTCTCCTGAGATGCTAATCAAATGCATATCACCTGGGTCGTAGTCAGTGCTTTATCCCTCTGAACCACTGGAGCAGCTCACCCTTACTTATATGTTGACTGACACAGAAAATTTTTCTTACTCCCTTAAACACATCTTGGTCAAACGCCAGATTACTATCTAGATGAGCCCCTAAATCCTTGAATACTGTGTCTAATTTTATGAGTGTTTTACCAGTGAGGTACTTTCCCTGAGTGGCTGACATTCAAAAAGGTACTATAATGCATTTCTACACACTGCATTTTAAGCTGTGGCTTTGGCAGTAGTCCTTCATCTGTGGTAGACCTTCCTGTAAGATGTTTGTAACTTGGGGGTGTCTATGATTGCTCCTAGCTTGCAAACTTTGTAAGCCAGAGACCCTTGACATTGGCCTTGACCTCTGAAAAATAGATGCCAAAGATGAGCAGACCGAGCACAGAATCCTAGAGGACGCCACTGTGAACCAGCCTCTCAGTGTAGGTGGTCTTTCCATTCCTAACTTCCTGGATCCTGTTTGTGAACCAGCTAGCTATGTAGCAGATGCATAGTGGTTTATGCTTAATTCCATGAGTTTATTTATGATGGTCAAATGGGCTATTGTATCAAATGCATTAACTAGGTCAACAGTGGTAGTATGCACTATTTTGTACCCATTCATTGCCTTGGTGACTTTATCAAATAAGTTCTCCAGGTTCAGTAGGCATGACCTGCCTTTGACAAAGCCAAACAGGGTAGGGTCCAGTGTCTAAAGGTTTCCTATGTCATCGTTAATCATTTCCATGATAATTTGTTTCATGGCTTTGTATATGAGGCTAGACAGACTAATGGTTCTGTAGTTCTTGACATCCATTAATGGTCTGCCCTTGTGCAGAGGGATGAACACTGCAGTCTTTCATTCACGTTGCACAAAGCCTGTGCAGAGACTGTGGTTGAATAGTGACTCCAGTAGCCCTGACAGGGCATATTTCAGGCTATTTAGGAGTATCCTGGGATATTATAAGGACCCATCAAAGCACTATTCTTGGCATCAGAGAACACATCTATGACCTGCTCCTTACTGATAGTTGATGGAGTTATGTTAGATGTTTTTTCTTGGGGGGGCAGCTGAGGTTGAGAAGAAGTAAAGCTGAAGCTGAATTTTTCAGCCAAATTTGCTATATCTCTTGGGTCCATGAAAGTGGCTCCATTTACCAGCAGTTTAGCACACTGTTGTGGGATGTCTTTGAAGTTTTGGACTTAAATAAAGAAGGCCATATGTTTGTCCTTGGCTTGGAATGCTAGCTTTACCTCAAAATTTGCTTTGGTGGACTTAATTAGCCCTCCTAATTGTCTATTCAGTTTGATGAGAGAGTTATCTTTGTTTGGTGTTATTCTTTCTATTTTTTTCTGTTGTTGTCCATTGGATTCCACCCGGGTGTTTTGCTTTTTTAGTTAGTTTTGGACTTTTTTCTGGTAGGCACAGCAGCATCTATTCAGTCATTGACATGGTTGTACAGATTTTCTACAAATATTTCCACATAGGCTACTGCAGTATCCAATTTTGGACGGGCTTGAAATTGTGACAGGTTGCCTTGAAGTAGTTTTAAATGTTAAGGGTTTTGCTGGGTTTACTGAATTGATTCTTATTTTGAAGGAGACTGGTTTGTGATCTGATCTTTCCAGAGAGGAGACAATACTGGTGGGGAGTGCAACATTCCCCCATATTTGTGAGTTCCAGGTCCAATATGTTTGTACCTCTAGAAGGTGTATGCACTAACTGTGTCAAGGTGTTTGTGTTTACAAAGTCTAGGAATCACTGCATCTGCAAAATTTGGATCACGAAGGATTCCCAATTTATAGATGGATAATTAAAGTTCCCCTGTGTATGGTATTTGGTAGAATGGTCAGCATCTCAGTAGGTCTGAGTATGAACTATGGATTTCATGGGACATAGAAGGTGACCTATAACTTGCTAGGGTATGGATGGGACTTTGTCTGTAGTAATTGGGAAGTGGAGGACCTCCACTGCATCATTATCCTGTTTAACCAGCCTAGAGGTATGCTTGTTATTGATGTAGATAGTGCCACCTCCACCCTTAGAACACAGGTCATCTGGGTCACAGTAAGGGCTTTATCCCACTGCACCACTGGAGGCAGGAGCAAGCTTTCACAGTGGCTTGACCAATAACTGCTTCCTTATATACATCCTAAAACCACTGGACCCCACCCAGTTTGGCTTTGTCAATGTCAGGTCACGCCTACTGAACCTGAAGGACTTCTTTTATAAGGTCACCAAAGTAATGGATGAGGGCAGAATAGTGCATACTGACAACTTTGACCTACCTAAGGCATTTACTCTTGTGGCTTGGGTCATTGTTGAATAGGGTCTAAGTGTATTCCACTTATCTGGTTAACAAACAAATACAAATTGCATTACACAGATGGATAGATCTATTGATAGACAGACAGATGCATGCAGACATGAATATGGAAACTGATGAATAGACAGACAGGCAGAGTGAGATGGGGAGAAAGAGAAACAGACAATTTACCATACCCAGTCCACATGCATGTTTTTTAAATGTGTCTGTGTGGCTTTAAACCATGTCTCCATAACTGCACAGATGTTTTCATTCTCCAAGTTGAGGGGAGGATGGAGGGAGTAGAGCTTCTTGTTTAGACTCCTGGCACTCAGCAAAAAAATCTTTAGACTTCCTTGGGTGGATGTTACTACACTGGGAGATTTATCAATTTTTTATTGTCTAAACAAGGCTTTATAGGTGAGGACAACGTTTTAGCCAATATTCAAAAGTCAAAAGTGTACTGGTGCTAATCATCCCTGGCAAAGCAATGTGGTTTGTTAACCATGTCTTCCCACATTGACAAATAATGTATCCCCCTAGAATGGCACAAAAACGATGCCAATTATTAAACACATATCGAGATGCTAAATAAAATCTAAGAAACAATCTGAACTTGGAAAATTGTCTCTCTAATTTCTCCAGAGCAAAAAAAAAGGACTTCTACTTTACAGTGGCATGCCAATTGTTACTTTGGCAACAACAACAAAAAATAAATGGCAAGCTGATTGCTACAGCCAGATAGCCACTCCTTCAGCTCTTCAAATGAAAAAAAAAGTACTTCTATTTTTTTAAACTGCAGCACGCCAGTTGTTTTGTTTATAACAACCAACGTGATACATCTCAAAAGACATAAACCACTGAAAAGACATAAACCACTTAAGTGCCTTTCTGTGACTGTAGGAGCTGCACTTCCTGATCATGTCCCCTAACTTCTTATATCAGGGTGTCTACCCCCATTCAACCCACTCTTGCTGTGCTTGTGATAGTTCTGTCTGATTCTGTATGATGTCTCTAACTGTGAGATTTCTGTACCTGCTCCTTTATAAAATGGATTTAACTTTGTGCACAAGTGCTTCATAGCTCTCAACTTTCTATCTCGAAGATGAGCAATGCTGCATATTATAAAGTGGAACAAATAGACAAAATGTGTAACACTAGCAACTTTAACTGAGAAACTTACAGGACAGTTAAATGCGCTACTTTATTCTTATAGCCATTCTTTTGATGATTTGATATGATTCAATTCTATTTACCTTAGATAGCTGTTAAAAAATCCATAACACTGAATGTGTGACAGACATTTTACATGAGGAACTTTGAGCAACACATACTTTTTCAGACCCAAAATGAGGAACAATCCTCACAATGAGGTACACCTGATATGCATGTGCTCTCTTTGCATGTTTGATGTCAGTACATGCTTGACATTTTTATGTACTTGATCTCTTCACCTGTTTAAGTTCGTCCTCTGGAAGGCAGATACCTCTCAACTGACGATCTGTCATTTGCACATTTTCTAAATGAATAAAGAGGCCATAGTCAACCCAAGGCTCTTATAAATTCAACAAATATGGTCTCCATTCTTCTGGGCTACAAATTCAGATCATCAGCATTCACCTTATTATAGGTGAATAGTAACAATTCTGAGTCATGAGCTCTGTATCTCCTAAGGAGTGGCTTGAACAGAGGAGCAGGGTTTTCATCTGTTTTTTTTTTTTTTTTTTTAATTCTATACTTCTCAGTCTCAGGATTTGTGAGACCTAGTGGAAAGGGGAAGCTCCAAATGGAAGTGAAGTCCATGGGGGTCTGACTAGGACTGGTTCCCAACCAGTTATGAGGTGATCCTACCCTAGTAAAGTTTCAAATCAAGTGAATGACCTTTATTATGGGTTACATAGAATCATATCAAAACAACCCCTGATCCCTCTTAATTGAAAGGATGTGTTTGACCATATTCATTCACTCATTGTCATACTAGGTATTAAAATCAACCAAAATAAGCAAGCCTGTGCATGCATGCTTGTTCTAGTTGAGACAACAAGAACATCCAGGAACTGCAGAATGTCCTGAGATCACAGGGTGAATGATAAACAATGGAAATATTACAGATTATGTCCACCCTTAGAACACATTCAAATGATCTGGTATTTTCAGTGGAAACCTGTCACATTTGTATTGTGGATTCCACTTGCTTGCATCAGATGGTCACCCAGATTTGAGCTATTGTAATAGATTTCCATACTCCTTGCTAGATATTCAGCTATTTGTGATTTTAGCAGATCTTAGTCACTTGTCGAATACACCAGTGGCTGTAAAGTTTGTATTGGATCTAACCTTTCATCTCTAGCACAGTAACATCTTCCAACATATCCCTCATGTTTATACCATCTCATAATTTTTTGGTACCAATTATAGCCATCTCCTTTACTGCAGCCATTTCCAAATTCTACAGAGATAAGCTTTTATTCACAGCATTCCTTGACTGTGAATTTATATGCAGCATTAGCGCAGGACTTAATCTTTGCTGATACACACCAACTATTTGATTTTCCTAGTCAAGCAGCCATTAGATTTGTTTTATTTTTCCATAAGCTACAAGGACCCTGCCACAGACATAACAATCCCTTTTTCTGCAAACTGCACTTCTGTCATTGCAGGTAAACTGAAAGTTCTCACCTCCAGCCTGTTTGTATTGAAAGCTGCTGCTGTATACAGGGTTATCTTATAGATAAACAAGAAGAGCTTTGAATGTGCATATTTTTTTTTTTTACTTCTTTCGTGTCAGGACTCATGACCAGTTGACCCATTTATTCCTGCACAGGGGCACAAGCCTCGATCTGCCCTTCTGCCCATAGTGAGGTGAGAGTCCATCAAAGATTATTAAACCACACTATAGTGTTCAAGTAACAATGTAACAAAAAAAAAACAGTATGAAAATGCTACTGGATGCTGGATGCCTTAGAGAAACACGAACACCAACAAGTTATATTCCACAAATTTAATATATAACTGTTTAAAATGATGTAAGATTAAGCGCTTTCATCCACATGCAATGTGGACTTCTTCCGAATAACATCAATTAATTAATTATCCTTTTAAATATTCTTTTTTGGCACCAAAAGTTAAAAAAAGCGTCATTTAAAGAAAAAGTGCATTTATCTAAAAACAGTATGTTTGTATAAAAAATGCATTTAAAATATGCATTTAATATCACATGTACCAAATAATGCTCAATTTCCTTAATATAATCATTAAAATATAATATATTATTCATGCCTTAAATTTTATAATTTTATAATATATTTTAATACCTCATGATGACGATGATGATGATAATACCTATGGTTCGTGCAATGATTTATTAATTCGATATTATGATTTAAATTATAATTCATCTCGATTTCATTGCCATCTTGTAAATCAATAAATATACCAATATCAAATAAAATGAAAATAAAGATAAAAATAAAATCAAATTTATTCTTAATATAAATTAAGATATTATTCAGCATTAATTTTCAAAAGCAAACATGTAAAATACATCACAATCCATACAAGCGTTTATAAGAATCCTACATATTAACCTGTAAAATAGGTTTTATTGTAATGTAGTCATTTAAGCCAGGTTTATTTGAAGCATCAGTTAGTATCTGTCATTTAACTTCCTTCAAGCCTAACAAAGCTTTATAGTTTCCTCCTCTTTGTCCTTGCCTAGCTTGTTCCAGGATAGCAAATCTAAAAACATGACTTTCCCCATGTTTGTCTTTATGTCTAAACAGGGCATTGGATTTATCTTTTCTTTTTATGGCATATAAATGGTCATAAATTCTCCTTTTGAGCACTCTCTCCGTTTTACCTATGTAGAAGCTCAGACAGGTCATAAATTGGCCATATATATAATATTCCTGGTGTTGCAATTTCCATACTGAAATGTAATTCTGGTCCTATTATGTTCTCCAGAAAAATGCCTTAATTTTCTAATATGACTTGACACTATCTACAGCTGCCACATTTTGTAGTGTATCTATTATTCTGGTTGATGTTCCTGACCATGTTACCCCTCTCCAAAATCATCTTTACATTTTTCCCCATTTTGTATACAAAGATTGGGGTATCTCCAACTATATTTTTTATTTCATTATCTGTCGTAAGTATGTTCCAATTCCTATGTAGGATCCGCTTTATTGGGGTGTATATTCCAAAATACAAGACTTATTGTACCTTTTATCCAATTTGTTATTTACAACAGTGGTTGTTAACTGTTCTCTTCCTAATACTGGAAAATATTTCTTACCCATTCACCAACTACATATTCCTTAACATTGTTCAACAAGTACAGTGGGAACCCCCTGGCCCTGAACAATGTTTTTATGAATTAAATTTCTTCAAGCATTTTTGTGTATGTGGACGTCATTCTAGCTGTTCATATGCACTGTCCTTTAAATATGTTTCTCATCATTTTTTGAGGATGGTTGCTAGTATACTCCAAATAATTATTGGAGAATGTATCCTTCCTGTGTATACGAGACTTGAATCCATTGACTGTACTAGATATGAACATATCCAAATATGCTATACCTTCTATACTGTAAGAATGTGTAAACTTTAAATATTCACCTGTATTATTCATGTATGCAAATAACTCATCTATTTTGTGCACTGGACCTTCCCATATAATAAAAATATCATCCAAGAACCTTGAATAATTTCTTACATACTTAAAGTATTCACTTTTGAAGATGTTCTTAGTCTCCCAATGTAGCATGACCAGATTTGCAAAAATGGGGGCACAAAAAGCCCCCATTGCTACTCCTCTGGTCTGCTTGTAATATTCACTCTCAAAATATATGTAGTTGTGTTCCAGTGCAATAGACATAAGTTCCATTATTAAATTAATTTGTTCCCATACTAAGCCTGCGTACTGCCTAATGCTATTACAGAAACATTCTAATTCTTCTTGTTTGGGAATGAATTTGTATGCCATAAAAAGAAAAAATAAATCCAATGCCCTGTTTAGACATAAAGACAAACATGGGGAAAGTCATGTTTTTAGATTTGCTATCCTGGAACAAGTTAGGCAAGGACAAAGAGGAAGCAACTATAAAGCATTGTTAGGCTTGACGGAAGTTAAATGGCAGATACTAACTGATGCTTCAAATGAACCTGGCTTAAATGACTACATTACAATAAAACCTATTTTACAGGTTAATATGTAGGATTCGTATGAACATGCTTGTATGGATTGTAATATATTTTACATGTTTGATTTTGAAAATGAACGCTGAATAATATCTTAATTGATATTAAGAATGAATTTGATTTTATTTTTATCTTTATTTTCATTTTATTTGATATTGGTATATTTATTGATTTACAAGATGGCAATGAAATTGAGATGAATTATAATTTAAATCATAATTTCGAATTAATAACTCATTGCACGAACCATAGGTATTATAATATATTATAAAATTATAAAATTTAAGGCATGAATAATATATTATATTTTATGAATTATAATAAGAAAATTGAGCATTATTTGGTACATGTGATATTAAATGCATATTTTAAATGCGTTTTTTATACAAACATACTGTTTTTAGATAAATGCACTTTTTATTTAAATGAAGCTTTTTTTTTAACTTTTGGTGCCAAAAAAGAATATTTAAAAGGCTAATTGATTAATTGATGTTATTCTGAAGAAGTCCACATTGCATGTGGATGAAAGCACTTAATCTTACATCATTTTAAGCAGTTATATATTAAATTTGTGGACTATAACTTGTTGGTGTTCGTGTTTCTCTGAGGCATCCAGTATCCAGTAGCGTTTTCATACTGTTTTTTTTACTCCATCAAGGATGTCATTTGTGCAGACATAGGGGCTCAAAATCCCAGCCTCCTAGAGCAAAAAAAACATTGTGGTGACTCTGAGGGATCCTGAGGCTACCAGTATTGTGAGGGAGGAGCACACAAACTTCCCCATGTGACTATTTTGACCTACTTTGCAATGCAATAGTCACAGATCCCTCTGGCTGACACTCCACAGGCTGTCCAAACAGATCTCTCACTGGATATTGTCCAAGTGGCAAGCCAAGCCATGTCCCTTCCACAGGATAGATGAGCCATGTGCCACTCAATTTCCATCATCCTGTCCCTCACCTTTCTCCTGTGGCTGCTAATTGAACACAGGTCATCTGGGTCACAGTAAAGGTTTTATCCCTCTGCAACACCAGAGGAGGGAGTAAGCTTCCACAGTGTCTTGACCAATAGCTCTTTCCCTTATATAGATCAGGCATTTACCATTACCCTTGTAGCTTGGGTCATGATTGACAAGGGTCTAAGTATATTCCACGTATCTGGTTAACAAACAAATACAAATTACATTAGACAAATGAATAGACTGATCAATCAATAGTTAGATAAATTAATACATACGTACATACATGTAGAAACTGACAGATAGAGTAAGACGAGGAGAAAGAGAAACAGACAATTTACCATACCCAGTCCACAAGCATGTTTTTAAGCAATGGAAGAAAACTGGAGTTACTGAAGAAGACAAGTCAACAAAGACATTACATACAAACTCCACAATGAAAATGATGAGGTGAGGATTCACAAGTGTTTATCTTCAGTGTAACTCAAACATACTTTTTGATATAAGATCATGGGAAGCAATATAATATTGCTTGGTTAAGTATGCCTGATACATAATTACTGACGTATAGTAGGAGACCACTGCACTGTCAAAGATTACAGATCAGCTGTGACATGAGAAATCTTATTACTACCTCAAAGTCTTTGTCACAAAAAGGTATCTTGTGGAAAAAAAATAACTTATGAGTGTTTGTTTCATCTGTTTATTACTTCCAATCCAATATACTTTGGTTTGTCTAATGTTCCCCTTATAGAAATCTGGGTCTATATTATATACTCAAAAAGGCTTTCCATCAAACGCCTTTTCATCGATCCTTAAATAGCGAAGTGCCATTACAGAGAACTCATCATCAGCAGCAATTTTATTCCCCAGGAAAAAAATCGCTTGCCCTATAAAAAATGACACATCACTTTAAACATTTCCCCGCATAGCCCCCTCACTAAATATACCAACTCCGAGATTGCACTACAATGGGGAAAAGGGCAAACTCACTAAGATGGCCAAGCAATTTCTTTCCCAGAGAAAAAAATCGCTGATGTGGCCATTCGCTGAAATGACATTTCACTATTTTCATTCGACTGAAAGCCTTCTCGACAACATAATATAACCTAGAAATCCTGCTGTGTGGAGACAGTCTAGTGATAAAATAGTTACACCTTTAAGGATCTTCTTAACAACAACTACGACAGGAAATTAACCTGTTGTTAGGTAAAATGGTTTAGCCTGCAAGGTAAGAATTACAATGTGTAGTCTCCCTATTGAAATGTTGGCACTCGAAATGTCTAGTGCTAACAAGTTAAAAAAAACAAAAACACAATAGAAGAGCAAATCTCAAAATTGCTCTTCTCCTTAAAAACTTCAAGTCCCCCCTGCAACCCCCATACCCCACTAAGTTGTATATACCAAGTCTGAGATCGCCATACCTTGGAGAAAAGGAAATATTCTAAGTAATGGCCATCTCAGACAAAGTACTTGTAAGTCCATTCTTTTGAGTATTCAGTCTCCATGTTTCTGACTCACTTTAGCAGGTAAAAATTTCAAATGGTTAGCAAATGAATATTCTATAAAGCACAGGACTATCTAACTTTTAAATATATTTGCTGTAGTGTTCTGCCAGGTACTTTCACAGCATACGTTGTGATTCCCTACTGTTATTAGGATGCAGTTACACAGTATGTGTATTTGTTTTATTTTAACTAATTAATATTATAAAATGATAAAAAATAAACACTAAAAGAAAGATATGCAGTATTCACTTATTTTTAAAGAAATTAAGCTATATGTTGCAGTGTAGTCAGATTAACCAATATGCCCTCAATTATAAACATGTAAAAAGTTTTTGGACACACTATGTGCTTGTCACCACATAAAAAAGTCTGAACATTTTTGCATGAATGTGTATATTTACTCTGCATAAACTACAGTATTTCTAGAGTATGCTGTGTCACAGAAAGTTTATTCACATGCCTTCGTCTAGACACAGTAGCTTTGTATAGAATGGTGTAAGATCTTAAATGTACCTGAATGACAAGGTTCTCTGCCAAAAAGCCTCCATCTATTCAGGCAGGATATGCACAGTTAATTGTAAATATAATAGGAATATACTGTTTACATAAAATGCCCAATAGGAAGGATGAGGTAAGCAGTGCTAGATTACACAATAATATTACACAGCATGATATTGCATTTAGACGGACTGCAGTTTCTAGACTGCATAATGCTAACTGTTGCTACCTACCTTGGCAGTTTTTATTAAAGTTAGAAAACAGATTTTGATACTATGGTTTAATAAAAAAGTGAAAATTAATATCATGCAGCTTTAATCAATTATAGTAAGGAAGACTGTCTGGCATTGCCATATAAGCTTCATCTGAAATACCTCTGCTACTTTATATATTTGTAGGAATACATACATAAATTCACAAATATTTCAAGGCTGTGTCTTAGGACCATATATGCCTTGCCCATACACACCCTGAGGCTTTACCCCCTTTCTCAAGAAGAGCTAAGCCAAGCATTTCTGGTGTAAATTTGTGGTGGCCCATCCAATCATCTAGGTTTTATTTGAAAGATATGAGATGAGATATGAGATGATTTATTTGAAAGATAGTAGTGAATTTCACCATTAACCCTGGACGAGAAGTCTGCTCCAGAGGTGGGGGAGGTGCTATGTAATAAACCTGTGTCTACCATGTTTTGCTTATCTGTTGTTGAAGATTTAGGTCTTGTTTCTGGTGTCATTGTAAGTATTAAACTTGTGGATAGACAGGAGTTCATGGACAATTGGGTGTCCAGTGACACTGTAAGATAGGCATAGGTCTACCCTTAAAAGTGTGTAAGATGATGAATAAAAGAACAGTGTTCCCAGCCTTTGCTGGTAGCTCTGAGTCTTCAGAACCATGATCTTCTTGGTTAGGAATGTCTGTGGCCTTTCTAGTTGTTTGATATGTCTAATGAGGTACATGCTGAAGGGGTAGCTGAACTCAGTAACTCTGTCATGTGCCAGTCACACAACATGTTAGTAGCACTCTCACCTTTGGTGTAGAAGGCTGTGGGTTCTACTTCCACACTAGGTAGCTATATTGCTGACACTGTAGTGCAGCATAAGGGGGTGCTGCACTTCCAAGTGTACCATCCTTCGGAAGGGATGTTATACTGAGACCTCACCTGCTTGAGCTTGTTCTAGCTCAGATGGATGTAAAAGACACCACGGCACCTATCAAAAGAGTACAGGAGGTTCCCTGATACCTTGGCCAAATTTGTCTTAGTAGTAGAAATATCACCTCAGGTCTTCCTGAAAAGAGGCTACTAACTTAGTGGGACTTAACCAATCAACAAAGAATTAATAAAAAATTAAATAAATAACTGGCCTAATAAATTATGAATGTAAGGGAATGATAACCTCCTTAAACCTGGACAGTATATTAGTGACTTAATGTGCTAAGTAGAAGGATTTCCTGACTACTATTATGACATGAAGATCAAAAGATAGAGAGTAATCAACCCAGCTTCCAAGGCCCCTAATTACATTTTCATTTTAGGTTCATAGGTTCATAGGTTCATACTAGGCTATCTGCCCTGGGGCATTTATAAGCCTAGCCCGATTGTGTTTGGCTTATGCCACCCCTTGATTTGAGTATACTGTGCCCTTTTTAAAGTTTAGTTTACTGTGCCTCTGTCTAATAGTGACACAGAAGTAATCCCCGGGACAAACCTACAATCCCCCATCCACTCATCAAGATTCTTCTTGAAGAGAGTCAGTGAGGTGCTCTGCCTAACATGAATTGGAATTCTATTCCAGAGCAAAGGGAGCCTCTGGGTTATGAATCTGTCCCTCCAGCATGTTCTATTTATTTCTGTGCTGAGGTTCAAGTCCCTCAAGTGCATGGCTCTAAGGGATTTAGATTTACTGAGGTGGAGCATGTCCATTAATTCTGGGTTGGACATAGCTTTATATGTCAGGCATAGATCGCCTCAAAGTAGGCGGTATGCAACTGAGTAGAGCTGGAGTTTTTTTAACCGAGCAGCATATGGCATCTGTTTAAGTCCCTTGATCCTCCTGGTGAGGTACTTTTGGGGTCTTTCTAATTGCTGCAGATGTCGGGTAAGGTACATCCCAAAGGGGCATTGTATTCTATGATGGGCCTGATGAGGGATGAATAAAGGGGCACGATTACCTCTCTTGATCTAGATGTGAATCCTTTCATGATGAGGTGGGCTATGTAGAAGGTCTTTCTAACCACTTTGGCAATGTGGTTGTCAAAGGAGAGATTGCTATCAACTTGGGTCCCCAGATCCCTAATTACTTTCTCTGTACTTAATGGGTTACCACCTATGTGGTAATTTGTGGGCACATTGTTTTGCCAAAGGGTATGACTATACACTTTTTGGCATTTAGCTTTAGACCATGGCTCTGGCACCAGTTATCCATCTCTGTGAGACCTTTTTGAAGGATGTTTGTGTCAGCTGGAGAGTCAATTATGGCGCCCAGTTTGCAGTCATCTGCGAACTTGGTGAGCCATAGTCCTCCCACGTTGGCCTGTACCTCAGAAAAGTAAATACCGAACAAGAGAGGTCCCAGGACAGAACCTTGTGGGATGCCACTTGTGATCGGTTTCGAGTCTGACATGGCTCCAGCAACTCTGACTCTGTGGGTTCTGTCTTTGAGCCAGTTTGCGACCCATCTTGTGACATAGGGGTTTATATTTAGGCTGGAGAGCTTATCTATGATGCCCGAGTGGGGTATTGTGTCAAATGCCTTTGCGAGTTTCAGATAGGCTGTGTGGACTACCTTCCCTTCATCTATAGCCTTGGTGACTGTTTCAAAGAAGTCGACCAGGTTCAAAAGGCAGGATCTGCCCTTGATGAAGCCAAATTGGGTAGGATCTAGTGTCTGTAGGTCCCCAATGTCTTTGTTTATGAGTTCCATGATGATCCTCTCCATAGCCTTGCATACTAGGCTAGTCAGGCTTATGGGGCGATAGTTTCCAGGGTCCGCAGAGGTGCCACCTTTGTGGAGTGGGACCACTGTTGCTGTACGCCATTCTTTGGGCACATATCCTGTAGTGAGGCTGAGATTGTACAGCAGTTTTACTTGAGGGATTAGTTCTTCTTGGAGTTCATGTAGGATGCAACCCGGGACACCATCTGGTCCCATGGAAGCAGTGTTTTTTGCTTTGGAGAGGGCGGCCTTCACCTGAGCATCAGAGATGTTTGGGAGGCTGCACTCTGTCGGGATAGATACTTGCTCTTTTGGGGGGGAGGGGGTGGAGAAGTTTGCACTGAACCTGTCTGCCATGATATTGGCGATGTCTGTGGGTTCAGTGTATTTTTTGTCGTTTAGAATCAACTCAGAACAAGTCTGGGAGTTGCATCCCAGGTTCCTAACATAACTGAAAAAAGCCTTATGATTGTCTTTAGTGTCCTGTGCAATTTTTCTCTCGAAGCTGGCCTTGGAGGATTTTATGAGGGATCATAATTTTTTGCTAGTACTGATCAGAGATGCCTTCCCTTTTAGAGATTTTGCTCTATCATGTAGTAGCTTCCTCCTTCTGTTGTACAGTTTATTTATGGCTGGGGTCCACCAGACTGGACGCCTGCCTTTGGATGATTGGGTCTTGATTTTGTTTGGGATAGCATGATCCATGCATTCCTGGAGATGTCCGTAGAATGCGTTTATATAGGATTCTGCAGTTTGGGCTGTAGTTTCCACAGGCCCTGGGGCCTTTAAGGATTCCACTTCAGTTTTGAGAAGTGTGAAGTTCACTTTTGAGAAGTTTTTCACTGTGGTTTTCTGGGCTGGGGGTGGGGTCGGGATGTGGATATCCAGTGAAATTAATTTATGATCTGATCTTGCCAATGAGGGATATACTTCTGGTATGGAGCATAGAGTCCCCATGTTGGTAACGATTAGGTCTAGTATGTTTTCCCCTGTTATGGGAGTGGTGACTAGCTGTTCCATAGCATTTGAGTTTATAAATTCCAGGAACCTTTGGGCTAAGGTGCTGGGGCTTGAGTAATGCTCCCAGTCTATGTTTGGGTAGTTGAAATCGCCCAATATAATGGTGTTCGGAGAGATCTTCATGTTCTCCAATGTTTTCAGGAAAGCTGAGTGGGATTCCTGACTTTGAAAGGGTGGTCTGTAGGATGCTATAAACTGAAAAACAGTCTTGCCCACTGTCAGTTGCACATGGATGGTCTCCGATACTTTGTGCACTGCCACTAACCTGGAGGTGTGGATATCCTTGATAAATATGGAAACTCCCCCTCCTTTTGTGGTTCGGTCCGGGTTTTGGGGCCGAAAAGCATGATATGAGGTATAACCTGGTAGTGCTGGGGTGCTCTCTGGAGCCTTGAACCAGGTTTCTGTCACTGCACAGATATCGATGTTCTCCATACTGAGGAGAGCTTCGAGTGCATGCATCTTGAGGTTAAGACTTCTGGCGTTTAGCAGCATTACCCTTAGTTTCTTGTTCCTTGTGCTGTCTATGGAGGTGGGTTTGACTTTTGAGCCTTGCCTAAAGAAGGCACTATGGGGGTGGCAAGAGCCTTTGCCAATATCCGAAAGCCCAGGGGTGACATGTGCAAGCCATCCCTAGTGAAGCAACGTGGCTTGTCGAGCATGTCATCCCAGGCTGACATACACTGGATCCCCTTTGAATGACACCAAAATTTTAGCCAATTGTTAAAATCGATCATTTTGTCTTTATACTGTGGCATCATTCTAGGTGAGGGTAAGATGCTGCTCAAGGTCAGGGTCATACCAGCCTGGGCTACATGATCAGAGAGCTCCTCTATGTCTCTTTTCATGTAGTCGAGGGAGGTACGTCTCAGGTCATTCATGCCAGCATGTACAATGACTGAGTCATATTTGTATTTGCTTTGGAGTGACCTGGGTGCTTGCATTATGTGGCGGATCCTAGCGCCCGACAGACAGCTCACTGTGACCTTTTCTTTATTCAGCCTGGTGAGCGGGACATCAGTGTGTCTGACAATAGAGTCACCTATTACAAGAGTATCAGATGTGAAAATAAACAGCCTCTGCAAGGATCAATCCCAGGTCCCTACAATCCATAGACAAAGTAATTTACCACTAAGCCATGCCAGATTTTTAAAGGTGTACTGGCAATATAGCACACCGGTGTGTGTGTGTGTTGGGATAGTGTCCACTAAATGTGATAAAACTGCATTTTTTAGCATTTAATTTTAGGCCATTTTTAATACATCAAGAGCTTGCCATTTTCAGTACACCAAGAGCTTATGAGGAGGTGTTCTTGATGGAAGGTTGTATATCAGAAGGTGACTTTACAATAATTCCCACTTTGCAAGAAGGTAGCTAAGAAGGTAGCACTGAAGTCATTCAGGGTTTTATTAATATTCAACAGGCTGATAATGGAAGATCAGGCAATCCTGTGTAGAGAGTGGGGGTTACATTTAGCATTATTTGTCAGAACTAAAAAAATGTAGTTAAGAACATCACTCACATATATTCCTGCACTGTCATTGTTCATTTATATGAACAATTATAGGTTGGGAGGGTAATTAAATGGTAATATTATGGTACACTGGCAATTATGAGCCATGGTTGGACAGGACAAATTAGCTGATAAAGATATCAATATTCAGAAAGATTTTAGTGTTGAAATGACTGCCATAGCAGATCAAGGTCATAGCCAGCTGTTGTTAGGACCACTAAGAATGATTTTCTCTTTGAAACAGATCCAAAATGAGTTTGGTGACTCTAAGAGAAAGATTTCAAACACAACTCAACATTTATACTATCTGTCAGATATGAAGCACTGATAATTATCAGTTTGCTTTATAAATTCCCTATATATGGTTTTGCCATTACATCTGCAGTGATCTACGTAAGTTTAGAATTCATGTGTACATGTGTCATCGTAATGCTTGATGCTATCATTATTACTATTGTTACTATTATTATTATTATTATTTATTTTTTTTTATTATTTTTATTTTACACTTTAAGACTTAGCATGCAGCAACCTGGGAAGGAAATCAAGGAATGAGAGATTCGGGAATATGTTTGGTATTTGTAAGACTTGTACAAGTGTGCATGAAGTTAAAACTGTTGAAAAATAAGCAAGATATGCAAGCTTAGTAATGAGCAAATCATACTGGGCGGATGTAAAACTAGAGTTCTGATTCAATGGAGAGAATCGATCATCTTCAAATATAAAACTGCTTTAAAAGGAGAGAAAATTAAACTGTTAAAGGATTAAGATGGCATTGCCAAAGACATAAAAATAAACTGTTCAGAAAAAAATGGATATATACTGCTAAAGAGGGATAAGCTGAAGTTTTGTGGTAGGATGGCTTTATTCTTTCATCCGATCATGTTTTATTTGTTTATTTATTTTATTTATTGACATTTGCTTACCAAGAATGTCCACCTGGGCACAGATGCCCTTTTTTGGCAGTAGCCTGGGGAGAAAAGTTCCAAGGTATAATTTTTAATGCAATCAATATTTACAATAACACATTTTATAATGCAGTTTCAGTGAATACATAACAGCAGTCAGTATAATAAAATCTGTATTGATATTCACAAACATAAAACTTACAAGCCTTGTACTGAGACTATATAGATAGAAGAGTGGTGTAAAAGATAGGTAGGAGTAATTTAAGAACTATAATAGAGTGATATATTAGAGGAGATATGCAAGTATGAGTGCTAACAGAGAAGTAGTGATGAAATAGTAATTTGGTTATGCTAATTAGAAGTGGGTATAGTAATTTAAGAAGTATAATAAAGTGAGGTTTTAAAAGGGGATAAGCAGATTAAGTGATTTATTGCTTTAAAGGAAGGTATAAGAAAGGTGATAAAGGGTGTTAAAGAGCTATGTCTCAGATAAGGATCAAGAACAAACCCATAAGGCAGAAAGGAAGTCTTTTAGTAATGGTTTCAAAAGATGAAAGTGTATAATAGATCTAAGTGATATAGGAATTTTGTTTCAAGTTCTAATTAAATTATTGCAAGAGAGACTGACTCCAGTAGCCATTTGTGGTTTGTAGATGGTATTATTTGACCAAAGGAGAAGATCTGGAAGATAGTATTGGTGGGGGTCTAATTGTTGGGCAGGTAGATGGGGTAAGGATAATTTTATGGGTTAAGGTGAGCTGAGTATAAGATAGGTGGTTAAGAGGCTCGAGACAGTTAACGGTTTAGTGCTCAACAATGGGGGTTGTTGTAGGTGAATCTATCGATTTTGTTATAGCACTGTTCAAGTTTAGAACTAAGTGAGGCTTGTAGGTTGGTCATGATAGGGACTCCGTATAAGAGAGAGGGTAAATGGTACCTAGAGTTACCTTGGCAGAGTCTGTAAGGAATGTCTTTTCTTTATGTAGGGTGCCTAGTCTTTGATGTTTTTTTTCTTGATGCTACTGTGGATAAGTAAATCGAATTTAAGATTGTCGTTGATCGTTATACCAAGTAGTTCTGTATCTGTGCTAACTTCAATCATAGCATTATTTAACAAAGAAATGTTAAAGTCTTTTTTTTTTTTCTTGGAAAATGGGTTTTATAAAAAAGAGCAATAATGTATTTTGGATTTAATAGCAGGTGATCATCCTGTAGTCAACTTTCAACAGAGTTAAAGGCTTCCTGAGTAATTCTCTGAAGATGTATTAGGCTGATATAAATGCACATTAGGGTAGAATCGTCAGTGTATTGTATGAAGGAAGCTTGCTGAGGAAATTTGTGTAAATTGTTAGTAAATATATTAAAGGCAGAGGGCTGAGAATGGCACCCTGTGGCGCATGAGTATTCACAGGAAGGAAAGAAGGGAGAAATGGGG